>NW_021766880.1:0-743 GCF_005508785.2 Acyrthosiphon pisum
TCTTTTAGTTATTTTGTTGTGATTGTATAATATTATTCGTGGGTACTTGAAACTTCTAAAGTATACTATTATATATCTATGATTTTACCACGGTTTTTTGTTGATGTATAACGCGTTATAACTTATAAGTACCTAATAGATATTATGATATGATTAATTTGGAATTTATTATAGGTACCTATTATAGGTCAATTTTTTTTTAATACCATAGATAAGTATATATATGTTTAATACATAGACTGATATACCGTCTCCGCTCAGAATCGTTTTTCTTATACAGTGATATTATATCATTGAATTCAAATTTAATACTGTCCATTATACAGTGACCCACTTCTAACCTACTGTACAGCAGAGCGACATCCACTTACCCACCTTTTTTTATTATTATTTGTTACGACAAGTTAAATTCATCAAAAAATTTAAAAATTAGCTATTTTTGAGATTTTTTTGTATTTCTGAGTTAAATAAAAAAGTATGAAGTTACAATGAACCCGAACTTTAAACTATATCCTGAGAATATTGTCGGTTCTTTTCCAAAAGATAACTAGACACTTAGTTCTACACAAGAGCACTTCATATGTAAAGAAAACAGAGTAATAAACTAAAACTAATCTTAGAAACCTTAACTACTCGTTAATGTGTATCAGTGGCGCCGAACTAATTTTTTTTAGGTGTGGCAATTTACATTAATTTATACCCACCCACCTACCTATATGCGGTATGAAACTATATGCCCGTGG
>NW_021766881.1:0-2016 GCF_005508785.2 Acyrthosiphon pisum
GTAGATACGACCTTTTAAACGGTCGATGCGCAAATTATATATAACCCATAATCGATCTATGTGCAACTGTCTTACAAAACAGGTCTAAATTAACAATAGTGGAAACGACATCCGCTGGCCCATAGGGTGGTGACCATACTTCGTGTATACGCCTACGTCAACCATTTTCCGTCACAAACCAAGTCGGACTGTACCAGTTTTTTTTTCCTTAGGTATTGTTGTTCGTATATCAACTTCCCGCAATAACACGCCCTAGTGCACAATTTCGGTCACGGTTAATTTGGGTGGGCGGAACCAGCGTTCTTCACTTCTTCTACCACATTTCTTTTTTTCTAGTCTCGGCAGCGACGACGATGGGTGGTTTCACCTAAACACTATTGGTGCAATGACATAGGTTATGATTTCCGTTGACGATTGTGACGTTTAAACTGTAACTGAAATAATATAATATTAATTCGTAGATGTCTGTTACTAATATTAATTGTTTGAATATTTCCGAGACAAAGTCTGACGCGGTACATTGTTTAATATTTTTCCAGTCAGCCAGTATATTAAATTCGGGGAAACATAAAATGATTATATAATCGCAATAGTGGTTAATACAGAATTTATGTCTTCTGTTAAAATATAAAACTGTTTTTGCACATTTAATGTCGATATAGTCATTACCAGGTAATCTCTCTTTTATCATCTATCAAAATAATTGACATTGATCATTTAATAGAAATAAAATATAATCTATTTGTGTTCTAACCATTGCAGTTGGTACTCAAGCCTGGTTTGGTCACTACAATAGGCACAAGCAAGCCATGCGTTTATTATTGGGACGGCAAAAGTACATATATATCGGTAAAAAAGTGCAATGAGCAGCCTTACATTTTTTGCTTTAAGGTGGAAGAAAACTAACGACCTAAATGTAGGTACCTATATTGTATATTTGTATTATGTAAAATATAGTAATACAGTGAAAATGTTATGAATGCCTATATAATAAGTTTTTATTCGAAACTTTTTTTGTTTATTGAAATATTTTTTTAGAATCATAACCTGATAAATGTAACTATCTGATTCTGCACGGCGTTGACCATGACAAATCAAACAATGCCATATCAGTAGTATGACAGTACCTAGTCTAATATAATAACGCCCGAAGGTTAATAAGAGAAATTTTAATAATTTGGATTTTTCAAATACAAAATAAAATAAAAAAATTCCTTCTCTGTTAATTTATAGTTTTTGTCCATGATAATACCGAATATAGTAATTACTAATTACCTATTCTAAGAAACCGTGTCTATCGAACTTTAGTGTTGGGTACAATGGTGAAAGAACGTAATACCACGTGTGTCTAATTATTAAGTAATCAATATACAATATGAATTCTTATGTCTTCAAAAATTCATCATAAAGATGTCTTTAAATAAGGGTTAGTGAATGGTGGAGGGAACAGCCCCCCCCCCCCCAACAGCTCATATTGTCACTAAAAGTATTTTGCACATAGTGAGCTACTTTTCTGCGGTCGTGCCTACCAACAATTAATATATGTATCTATTGATAAACGCCACTTACCTACCACTCCATCACCGACCGCTCACACACACACACACTCACACAACACATATTATTGTATATTTTATTTTTCTATGTTAATTGTGTCGTTTGTGACTTATAATGTAATGAATAAATGTGATTAATGTAGATTATCTAACTATATAATACAGCCACCGACGGTGTCAACAAACCCTCAAATTATTATTTCGTGTTCCGGTCACAGTTGGACGGTTTTTAAGAGAAAGGGCTTAAGTCAATTTTGGACATTTTCAGTTTATACATTAATTATGTGTGAAATTTCAAGCCACGTTGAATGGTACCACTGTAGATGCCATGTGCGATTTGGCTTACGAGATAAAATAGAATGCGTATGGTAATAAGTCGTTATACAGAATTTTTTTTTCATGAGAAAAGGGCTAAGTCACTAATTATAACTTATTTTAATGACAAAGGGCATAAGTCTTA
>NW_021766882.1:0-1406 GCF_005508785.2 Acyrthosiphon pisum
TGATAAAATTATTTGATAGTACAAAACACTATTATCATGGTCTTGATTATACACTCATCGGTTCTCAGATTAAGAAACGCAATTACGGCATCATAAATAAAAATAATCTGTAACTGGTTATAATATCAAACGGTATACAGATATACGTTTTGAACCGACTAATGTATACTGTAATAAATTGATAATTCGATACCCGGATTATTAAGGTCGTACAACGGAAGCACTTTTAGTATTGTTCACTGTTGACATTTTATAAATTTACACAAATATTCAGATGTCCATAGCTCCTTCAATTATGCACGAGGCTGGCGTATCTCAGTCGCTCGTGCGGTTCGCTTGAGTTTTTTTTTTTTGTAGCCGTTGTTCGGTTCGTGGAATTGGCCTTTCGGGGGATACCACGTAAAAAAAACCGTTGACGTGGGAACGTCAGTGGATTAGGCCTTTTGGGGGATACCACTTTAAAAAAAACTGTTGACGTGGGAAACCACTTAAAAAAAACGCATCCTATATACTATACCTCACTGGGTGATGTGGAAATTAGTATTAAAAAATTTTCGTGAACCTAGGTTTTAAATTAATCAAGTACCTATTTATTTATTTTTATTAATAGCTGGATTGGTTACTGACCGAGGGGGAGTATTATGCAAAAATGAAAGACCATTATGCAGTCAACCCGCCACCTGGAGCACTGCATAGGTTCGATGCCAGGGTGCACTACCCGTTCGGCAAGGCCTCCGGGCCATCCATTCCGGATATTGTCTACCAGACCGTACCGGTAGTGACACCCACAAAAATGCAGTTGTTCCAGTCCACTGTGACCGGGGCTGGCACTCCTCCGGAATTGGACATGAGTGTAGGGTCTGGGGTTCCTAAGAATCCCATATGTCGACGGTGGTTCCGGCGTACCGATTTGTAAAATTTTAATTTTTTTTGATTTCGTGTAGTTTAATAATTATTTTGTTTTTTAATTAAATTTTTTTTTTTTTTTAGTCAATGATGTAGCCCAGATCCCCAAGTCGCCTACGTCTGGTATGGGGCAACATTTTTATTTTTTTTTAAATTTATATTGATTTCGTTTAGTTTAATAATTATTTAATTTTTTTAATTTAAATTTTTTTTGTAGTCACTGAACTTCTACAAAGCCCCCAGACACCTACGTCTGAAATGGGGCAATTGTTTCGAAAGGTCAGTGTCGTGTCGCCGGTAAAGATGAAATTCTCCAAAGAAGAGGAGGTGGTATTGAGACGGCTTGTAATTGAAAAAGGACCCTATCTTAAACACCGCGGACGGTCTTAGGAAGTTGCTGAGCACTCCCACCTTCAATCTCGTACCTAGGTCCTTGCCATCCATTGGACCAACGTACGAGATTTGAAAAACGGCTGGAACGAGGGTTAGGTAAGCTGTAA
>NW_021766883.1:0-1061 GCF_005508785.2 Acyrthosiphon pisum
TCTGATAATAGGTCAAATTCACTAGATATTAAAAATTAAAGAGTAAAAGGATGTCTGCATAAAGTAAAATTTTCCAAGATCAGCATTAGTAAGACGGGGACAACAAATACAGATATAACGTCCATAAAATATATAAAAAATCAAAGCGATTTAATTCTAAACAACGATAAACACAAAGGATAAATAACACTTTGATTGATAATAAAGAAAATTTTTTTTCTCTCACATGCAATCCCCGATTTTAATCCATTATGAAATAATGGTAATAATAATAATAATAATAATAGTATATTATTTGGTTGCATGGTATGGCTTGATTCACAAAACGTGATCTCAAGTCAAGGATCAGCCAGTGCTACTACCACTACTAGATGGGTGACCACCCCGGTTCAATTGACAAATTCTCGCTTCATATACACACGTATTCTAACTAATCATAACCTCCTCACAGTTCAAAAAACCACCCGATGGCCTATGTCGCCGTAGGTTAGTTAATAATAATATTAAAAAAATATTAATAATTTTATTATTGTGATGAATATTTCATTAACTCCTTCCGACTGAATTGATAACTGTATACCTTATTGGGGCCCCAAAATCCAATCCGGTACACATTTAAATAATTCTCTACTGCATTTTGTAAGTGCTGTTTAAATTTTTCTTTTGTAGTTTCAGCCACATTTCAAGACATTTGTGTTTGCGTAGTATATAGGTCACCATATGTTATGAATTTTAAATTGCTGTTGAAATAATACTTTTTTGACTCTTAAGTATAACGTAGGTTGATTAAATTTTGGCCGAAAATGTTGTTTATAATATATATTTTTTAATTTTTTAATATTTAGTCGGTTGAGCCCTTAAACAATATTAAAATGCATCGCACATATAATATAAGTAATATATACAATAACAATACCAAATAACCAAATTTTTATTCCTGGGCAACGGAAAATTTAAGATAAGTTTTGAACACCATACACCGAATATTAAATAACCCAATTGAACAAAGTTTGAATCATATATAAAGTTGGGTAAGGTACATATTTTAAACGAGCAACGAA
>NW_021766883.1:3438-4376 GCF_005508785.2 Acyrthosiphon pisum
CAAAGAAAATATTTTATATCATTCTTATATTCACACTTTGAAAATTATTCATTCACTGTACATTCAAACATTTCAAAAGCATTAATATGTTAACTTATTTTTATGTGAATTTTATAGGTTTTATAAATAAACGTTAGTGGTGAGTACTTTGTATATATTTTTTACTTTATATGATACAACACAGATTAATATTAATGAATCATATGTATAAATTACAAAATTGTACTTATAATTCATAAACTGTTATACTAAAGAAATAATATTATTTAAGAGAAGCAGATTTCGAATAAAATTAAATCGCTAAACAACGATAATTCTGAATTTATAAGCACGAACTATGATGATGGTTTTTACTTTTATTGATTGAAATTTATAGCTAACTGTAGAGTTATTTTTTTAGATTCTGAGTGGAACGATGAATGTATTGATTTTACAATGATGTGTGTTTTTTTATTTTTTTTTTTTATTATTTTTGTGTCTGTGTACACGATAAGTAGTCGAAATAATGCTACGATTTTCAACTTCAGTATCTTGTTCGATCAGAAAGTGAATATCGTTGGTGCATTGGGGAGGTCAAAATTTAAATTTCCCAGTAGTTTTAAAAAGCGCCGGGAAAAACAAAAGAAAAATTAAGGAAAAACGGGAATTTTTACGCAAAAACGATTTTTCACAAAATTGAATTTGTTTTTTGGTGTAACTTTAAAAAAAATGACCGTAGATACATGAAATTTTGACTGAATGTTTATCTTAGCATCTTCTATACAACATAACATTTTCAAAATATTTTGATTTATTTTGAGCTCTTTACGGACACTTTCATTTTCCATTTTTTTTAGTTTTTTTTCTAAAAATATCAATAAAATTTTATTTGTTGGATAAAAAAGCTTGAAAATTTAATAGAAGGCTCCTAGTATATTGTTTCAAAGGCAGATGAAAAA
>NW_021766884.1:0-798 GCF_005508785.2 Acyrthosiphon pisum
TTTTTATCTTGGATGATGTTATCGGTGAACAACAGAACGTAATAAGAGAATATTTTTCTCGAGGTCGACATAATAAAATAGATATATTTTATCTGGCTCAGAGTTATTCAAAAGTACCTAAACAGCTGATACGAGACAATGCTCATCTAATAGTATTGTTCAAACAAGATGAAACCAATTTAAAATATGTATACAACGAGCACTGTTCTAGCGATATGTCATAAATACAATTTAAAAATTTTTGCGTGTCATGTTGGAACCGCGAGAGGTTTACATTTGTTGTTATTTGTAAAGATAGCGACCGTGATAACGGACGTTATTGTTTTGGATTTGATACTTATGTAGTTATATAAGACGTTACAAAAAATAAATATCATCATTTAAAACGCAGTCATGACGGATGTAACTACTGTTTTAGACGAGCTTGTTAAAGCTAAGAAAAGTATTAAACGTAAATATATCGCATTAAAAACCGGTTCGGATAATGTTCAACAATTAATAACTCAGACATTAAAACCAATTATCGATCCACTAACTAAAATATCGAATAATCTTCGTCCGAGATCAAACAAAGAAAATATCAACGTCAGGTCGAAAAACTCATTTGTTGACGACTATCAACAAGAAATTGAAAATTGGTTTCAGTCTGCAGACTTGGATAAAATCTACGGGTCCGAAAAAACTTCCAAATGGTTATATTATCTTGGGTGATAAAGAAGTGAAATTCATCGAAAACACTATACTTATTGATGGTATCTAGCGAAACCACAGCCAAGCTTTTGGGCTGTGTTTCGCTGG
>NW_021766885.1:0-802 GCF_005508785.2 Acyrthosiphon pisum
CGTCACATTATACAAAGAGCTTGTCGATGATGAATCCAAATTTTATCAATACTTTAGAATGACCATGTACTGCTTTAACAAACTACTGAATACTATTGAAAGCAGGCGCGTAGCCAGGATTTTCTCATGGGGGGGGGTTTGCCAACATTTGTTGGTAAACTTACCTATATTTATATAAATCGCTAAAAGGTTAGCATTACTCCATGTATGACGAAGCAGACATTTTTTCACACGAATGTATAAAATATAAATAACAAATGTAATACAATATAATATATTTACTAATTTAAGGATTTATAATTTATACTATATACCATTTAACTAATTAAAGTATAAAGTATGTTAGGTTAGTATGTAAATGATTGCTGGAAAAATAATTTACAAAATACAGACTTAGTTACTAAAGCATATTTTTATTGAGTATATTAAGTAGGTACTAGTTTATAATATTCAATTAATTAAAAATTAAATAACAAAGTCTAATTTCTTTTTTGTCTTAGTTATTTGATTTAGAACTTCTTCTGGAGTTACTGTTATTTCTCGGTGAATATTTAATAATGCCAATCCATTTAATCTATTTTGACTCATTGTATTTCTTAAATAAGTCTTCAACCTACGAAGAGTTGAAAAGGACCGTTCAGCTGTACATGTTGTCACTGGCAAAGTTACTAATATTTTAATTAATTTATCAACATTTGGAAATATCTTTTATTATCAGCTAGACCGTAAGATAATCGTCGTTGTAGACGACGTCGTCGTCGTCGACTGTGATGTCTCGGGCTAATGGGGAAAATTTTAATTT
>NW_021766886.1:0-756 GCF_005508785.2 Acyrthosiphon pisum
TCACTATATATCATTAGATCAGTCCCTTACTGTCTATTTACCATAAAAACTCTTAGATCAGCCTACCGCTGTCTACCAAAAATATTCCCAGGTCAGTCCTCCGCTGCCTATCATAAAAAACCCTAGAACAGTCTATTACTGTCTATTACAAAAAATACCTAGGTCAGTCTACTGCTGCCTTTACAAAAATTACATATGTTTCCCTAACAAACTTGTTTTATTTATTTTTATTCAAATATTACACCTTCACCAATAATATTTAAAATTTAACGCTGGTTTTAAGAATTTAAAAACCAACGTGAGACGTGCACTCCAAAAGCTCTAATCTTATTTATAATATCTTTATATTCAACTTAATTAGTCAACTTACAATACTGTTGCTCCAACTGCTTGGGCCATTCTGTCTATTTGTCTGTCTCTGCTTGCCTGACTTGTTCTTTCTCTCCGGAGTTGTCAAGAGTGATCGGTCCTCGACTGTGACTCGTGTGAGCTGCCTCCGTGGAGTTGAAACGTTGATAGTAGTCGCTGCACCGGAACTGGACCTCTGACGTTGAATTGACTGCTCGCCTCGACCCCAGAAGTTGAAATCCGCCGCGTTGACTGCTTGACTCGCTTCTAACTCCTTGAAAGTTCCGTACTTGACTGCGCCAGTGTAATATTCTCGTTGTTGGAGCTGGTCAGAGTTATATTCTGATAGCCGTTAACTACGAGTATATTATGATTTTGCAGGAAGCGAGACCGCTCGTGTTGAATGAT
>NW_021766887.1:0-737 GCF_005508785.2 Acyrthosiphon pisum
AGCTCCTGATATATTGTTACAATATCAGTTGAAAAATATTAAAAAAACATAGGCACAATTTTTTTTTATAAGCATTTAAATATCAAATTTTGACAAAATTTATCAAATTTTAATTTTAAAAATTATTTTGTAGTTAAAAATTTATAAAATGTTCAATTTTTGTATCTAAGAATTAAAAATTTAAAACAAGATTCCACATAAGTAATTAATTCTGTTACCAAAAAATTTTAAAAATACATTTACACAGTTTATTTTTATAGTCATTTTAAGTACAAATTTGGACGAAATTACATATTAAAAACCTAGGATAACTATTTTAGTTATTTTGTTGTGATTGTATAATATTATTCGTGGGTACTTGAAACTTCTAAAGTATACTATTATATAACTATGATTTTACCACGGTTTTTTGTTGATGTATAACGCGTTATAACTTATAAGTACCTAATAGATATTATGATATGATTAATTTGGAATTTATTATAGGTACCTATTATAGTTCAATTTTTTTTTAATACCATAGATAAGTATATATTATATGTCTAATACATAGACTGATATACCGTCTCCGCTCAGAATCGTTTTTCTTATACAGTGATATTATATCATTGAATTCAAATTTAATACTGTCCATTATACAGTGACCCACTTCTAACCTACTGTACAGCAGAGCGACATCCACTTACCCACCTTTTTTTTTTTGACATTTGATAATGAAATATAAAAAATTGTGCCTA
>NW_021766888.1:0-817 GCF_005508785.2 Acyrthosiphon pisum
GGATTTCGCTCTGCTGTACAGTAGGTTACAAGTGGGTCTACTGTATAATGGATGGTATTAAATTTGAATTCAATGATATAATATCATTGTATAAAAAAAACGATTCTGAGCGGAGACGGTATGTTAGTCTAGGTATAAGACATAATGTTATATTAGGTACCTATAATAAATCCCAAATTAATCATATCATAATATCTATTAGGTACTTATAAGTTATAACGCGTTATACATCAACAAAAAACCGTGGTACTATCATAGATATATAATAGTATACTTTAGAAGTTTCAAGTACCCACGAATAATATTATACAATCACAACAAAATAACTAAAGTAGGTTTTTAATATGTAATTTCGTCCAAATTTGTACTTAAAATGACTATAAAAATAAACTGTGTAAATGTATTTTTTTGATTTTTTGGTAACAGAACTAATTACTTACGTGGAATCTTGTTTTAAATTTTCAATTCTTAGATACAAAAATTGAACATTTTATAAATTTTTAACTACAAAATAATTTTTCAAATTAAAATTTGATAAATTTTGTCAAAATTTGATCTTTAAATGCTTATAAAAAAAAATTTTGCCTATGTATTTTTAATATTTTTCAACTGATATTGTAACAATATATCACGAGCTTTGTATTAAATTTATACACTTTTTGGCCAAACAGATAAAACTTTATTGATATTTATAGAAAAAAAAAACTAAAAAAATTGAAAACTTACAATGTCCGTAAACAGCTCAAAAAGAGTCAAATTATTTTAAAAATTTTATCGTATATATAAAATGCTAATATAAACATTCAGTTAAATTTTC
>NW_021766889.1:0-1351 GCF_005508785.2 Acyrthosiphon pisum
GGTTTAACAACGGATTATTCGTTACTGAAATGTATAGTTAAATCAATTTTAGTACCAGTGAACAAAAAAAATTCAGTGTTGCCAACGCTTATGAGTAATACATTGATGGTAAAAAACATATTTATTTTGTTTGTGTAACAAATTATATAGACACAGTTATGTGTTGTGTACTTGTGTTGTACACAACACATAACTTTAACTTGTGTTCAATTTGTGTTACACGGTGGAGCATGTAGAAATGTCCCCCTTGAAATGATGAAATCTCCCTGTAAAAAAGGTGCTCAGAACATACATTAGGGTTTTTGAGATTATGTGTTACACGGTGGAGCATGTAGAAATGCCCCCTTGAAATGATGAAATCTCCCTGTAAAAAAGGTGCTCAGAACATACAAATATATACTACTTTTTGCAACAAATACATTTTAGAAACACTTTTAGTAATATCTTGATAACCTTGAAGTTTCATTAAGAAATTGGTTTAAAAGTAAGTTTATTTTCAACTTTTTCGTTCATGTATTAAGTAGTATTAAGAAAAGCATGTTTTTTAAAAAAAATTTTTATATTATATAAAAATTTATATTTTTTATATATTTATATTTTTATAGTTTTTTTTATTTAACTATGTTGAATTTTGAATTTTTTTTTTTGCTGTTCGATTTACGAGACGTTTATAGTTTAGAGTCTTAGGCCCGTTGCATTGTGAATTTGTTTCACATAAGACAATATCGACGCCCCAGATCAAAACTGCAACAACCCAAATAATTGGTTTGTTGGGTATAATGTGTTTTCTATATTGTTTCTCTATGTAACGTAATGTAAATTATAATTTTGAAAATGCTCTCTCGTGGTCAATAATTTAACTATATTTTATTGCGTTCTTGAACTGAAATCGTTACAAGATCGTCTATAAGATGGTGTACATAACTTGAATTTGTTATAACTCGAGTTGTTGCAGTTTTGAACTGGGGCGTCGATATGTTAAACTATGTGTTATGTGACACATAAATTGACTATGCATACGGACATTAGACTATTAAAGATTGGGGATGTAAGCTCCTATGTATCGCGTAATTTAATGCCCAAAAATATAGTTTTTCCATAAAATGGTTTATCGGTATTATTCTATTTTATTATTATAAACGTCACGCCTAAATTTAACATGTGCATACCTGCTCAGTTGTATTTAAGTATTTGAATATTTTGATTCAATTTTACTACCAATCATATTCTCGATCATATTCTCGGACGAGTTATTGTTGTCCATAGTTAACTATATATGATTTATGATTATTAATTGTAATATGTTTGTCATTAATTGTGATTTAAAACGGTAAAACCGTAGAATTAAAGT
>NW_021766890.1:0-826 GCF_005508785.2 Acyrthosiphon pisum
TGAAAACAAAAGAAAAATTATGGAAAAACGGGAATTTTTACGCCCAATCTGTTTTGGAGAAAATTGATTTTGGTTTTTGGTGTAACTTTAAAACTAATGACTGTAGATACATGAAATTTTTACTGGTTGTTTATATTTCCATTTTCTATACATGATAAATTTTTCAAAATATTTTGATTTGTTTTGAGCTGTTTACGGACAATTTCAGTTTCCAATTTAATTAGTATTTTTTACTATGAATGTCAATAAAACTTTATTTGTTGAGTCAAAATACTTGAAAATTTAATACAAGGCTCCTACTATATTGTTACAATGACATTTGAAAAATATCAAAAATCCTTAGTCACAGTTTTTTTTTATTAGCATTTAAAATTCAAAAATTGACAAAATGTGGAAAAATCACGAAAATTACCTAATTATTTTGAGTTTATAATTCGTAAAAAGTTTTCTTTTTATAACTTAGATTTTAAAGTGTAATACAAGATTCCTTATAGGATAATCTACCTTTATCAACAAAAAAAATGTCTATAAGAAAGTCAAATTAAATTTTTATGAGCGTTTGAAATTCATATTTTTACAACATTTGATATTCACTCGATTTCTTACGTAACGATTATCTTATTTTGTTGTAATTAATAAACGAATGACTGTAGAAACTTGAAAATTTCACTGAATATTTATATTAGCATTTTCTATATACGATAAAATTTTGAAAATAATTTGACTCTTTTTGAGCTGTTTACGGACATTGTAAGTTTTCAATTTTTTTAGTTTTTTTTTTCTATAAATATCAATAAACTACTGAACTACATATGCATCCGTTCTA
>NW_021766891.1:0-829 GCF_005508785.2 Acyrthosiphon pisum
TATTATAGGTTCTTTTAACCCGATATGTGCTAATTTACTTTAATTTATGTAAAATTATTTTTATTAAAATTAGCACTTACCTTACTCCTTTTCCGACTGCGCCACTTGTAGGTGTCAGGAACGATTTAAGGAATGATAATAGTTAAATAACGACAACGAACACGTTTTAGTATGTTAATACTTTATATTGCACTCGTAACAAAAACGCAAGAATGTGTACAACAATTATCATATATGCTATTGACGATGTAGTTGCCGCAACCACGGTCCGGCAAAAGCTGCTTGCCATTACCGCCGCGGCCAGACCGGTTCTCGGTCGCAATCTCGCGGACGTCGATAGAGACAATGTAGAGATAAATAATCCTTTAGGATCACATGCTAATGTTCAGACTATTTCTGCAATATACTACAGTTTTCCACTTAATGAAAATAATACAAAATTAATGAATATATTTGTAGCTGCATTAATGAAATCAACAGACTTTAAACAATTTGGAAATGATTTATGTTTAAATAACTTAACTAATATATAAATATTTTTGAAAAAGAAGGAATAGTCATATCCACAATAAATGGTGAATTTGAAGTATATTTTTTACATGGGCTAGTTCTTGGAGATAACTTAGGGTTAAATAGTATTCAAGAAATTTAGTCGGTCGTTTTCATCAAATTTTTACTGTCGTTTCTGTCAAGTTGAAAAATCTATAATGAGAGAACTTTGTGAAGAAGATGGTACTAGAATGCGAAGTATTGATAATTACAATGAAGATTGGCTGTTGGCTTATTTCGAATGTTTCGTTGTATTTTTTTTTTTAAATCGTATTAAATA
>NW_021766892.1:0-694 GCF_005508785.2 Acyrthosiphon pisum
TTTGTTTGTATTTATGCCTAGTTAAGTAGTTCGCAGATATTATGTACCTACAATAAACTATTGTATTATAAAATATCTCCAAAAAAAAATAAGTTATAAATTATGAATTCGGATAAGTTATGAATGAATTGAACAATATACACGGGATATTACGCAAAGCTAAAGTTTTTTTTCTTTCATGGCTTACAAAGGTGACACGAGTCGTGAAAATATTGTTACAAAAACAGTGGATCGCAAGTCAAAAAGGTTAAACACTAGTAGTCAAAACCATATATAGGATGAAAAATATTTTTATATTATAAAATGTAGAATTCATTAGGTTTATCTTTGACAACAACTTAGATACATTCCTAATTTTAATAAAAATTGATTTGGGCATTTGTTTGTAAATATCTGCGAACTAGTGTTCACAATTCACATATAGGTATGCGTCTATAGCACAAATAATTATTAAGATATTATCACTGATAATTATAAATCTTTTATTTCTTACCGAAAAATGTAGGTAGGTATTATCTCTATCAATAAAAATTTCGAAAAATAAAATATAAATCCATATTCACTTACATGTTACATATAGGCACATATAGTTAAATATGTTATATTTGGAAATTTGGAAATTTGGAGTAGAAAATTCTGTAACTAAGATGAAATGTTGTATTGAAAAACTAGGAATTGGTTAAGGGGGGGTGTG
>NW_021766893.1:0-885 GCF_005508785.2 Acyrthosiphon pisum
ATTTGTACTGAAAATAACGTAGTTCCATATCAAATTGGTATTTATGTGGGAGAGTGTAATTCCCTGAAAATAAATCACCTGTATTTTTAAATTTTAAAAATTGTATACTTATAATATATTGTCTATTTATATTTGTGATAACTAATAACTAATAAGGTATATAGTAACTGGCTGATAGGTTTATAAATTATATTACAGTGACTGGTGAGTGGTAAGTTATGAGTTATTTATATTTTCGAACTTAGTGAGTTGGTAATAAAATATACTAAATATAAAATAATATCAATAAATAATAAGAAATAACTAATTAGTAAATACTTAATAGTTAGTATTTTAGTTGTTAATATTTGTAATGAGATAAAACGGAGCGACCAAATGCGTGGCGCGCTCTAGTTTGCACATTACCCTCAAGCAATATTGATCGCCGCCGTGCGATATCGATTACGCGACGGAGCGCAACTACAACTAGAAAATACAGATAGCGCGGGTCGGCACGGCAGTTTTATGAACGCATGCCGCCCGCCGGAAAACATGAGTTTCCGGATGAAATATTAAAGCTAGAAAAAAGCCAAGCACATATTCGAAATCAGCAGAAAACGTACAATAAGATTAATATTATCAAATATCATCAACTAATACTGGAAAATCAGAAACACGTGAAACATCAAATAAAATTGTGCATGGGACCAGCGAGCCTCGAATAGCATAAATACAGGCCGCTGGCCGCCGTCCAGACAAGACCATCTTCCCCGCTGCGAGAAAAGAACAGTAAGCCGGACAATAAAAATATTGCCAAGAACGGATACTGATCCCACTCGACCAACAGCAACTTGCCCCAGGACTGAATAAGCCGGACGATACGCGTATCGTCAAGAACGGATATTC
>NW_021766894.1:0-3693 GCF_005508785.2 Acyrthosiphon pisum
AGAACTTTGTCCATCTTTATAAATCACAGACAAGCCGAAATTTACCACGAATAAAACTCATTTGAGTGTTAGTACAAGTATATAGGTAGTTTGAAAATATAAAATAAATAATGCATTCAAATTGTTTATAGTGTATTTAACAAAAATAGTTTTTATAAAGTAACCAGAGAAATCAAATACAATATTCTAGTAATACAATACTAAGTTAACCGTAGAAATATTTCAATTAACAATACAAATATTTACATTTTTTAAAATTAAATTTTTGTTTACTTGGTTATTTTATTTTTATAATTTAATTTCATATTATATTATCTGAAACGGTATAATATTCATGTAAAATGAATAACTTGAACTAAAATATAAAATATAAACATATAAACAATTAGTATGCAGAAATTTTTTTGGTAGGTATATCAAATACTATAATAAGTAGGTATAACATATATTTCTTAGGGTATAATATCAGAAATATATTTATGCAATCAATATTAGGAGAACGTCATATCCGAATGTGTTTTCTAAAGCATAACGGATAATTTTACATTCAATAGGAATACATTTTACTCTGTATTTTTTGTATTAATTGCGTGAGCGTCCACACCTGAGTAGCACAGTATGGTGTGAACTAGTTTTTGCCAAAAACATCGCATATAATATTATACTATCAATAAGATATTATAATACTACATGTATCATATTTTATTAAATTAATATTTATAAGTCATCATATAACGTTGACCGCTGTGAATAGGTCCGTGGTTTAATTATCTATAGTCTAAATATTTTGAAAATTGTATTGAGTCTAAAATATAAGTATACGTTAAATGTTGAATTACGTGTAAGTAAAATCGTTATTTTCCGTTTAGATATTATATTTCTTAAAAAAATAATAATAATAAAAGCTGTGCAAATATATTTTTGATGTTTTTAGAATACTCTAAGACTAATTATTGAAGAACCTTGTACATTTAGATTTTAGATTTCTGAAATTTCGTTCTGTGCACAAAGACGTAATGTGTCATCACCTTTTGGGGCAGTGAAAATACTTCGATTTTATCTTTTTGGAAGTTTCTGTTAGCAAATTCGATCTAGTTGGTACTTACTTACTTTGGAAGGTCAAAAGTAAAAGATTCCTAGTACATTTAAAGTCAAAATGGAAATATTTAAAACCAGTTTTTGGTTACATCGATTTTGTGGCTTGACTTTAAAACGAATAACATAAGATACTTGAAGTTTTCACAAAATGTTTATATTAGCATTTCCTATAAGTCGTGATAATTTTCAAAATATTTCGACACTTTTTAACAGTTTACAGTTCCCATATGCCAAACAAACATTAACGAAATTTAAATTATATAATTTATGTATATTAGTTATTGTTACGTCTTCTATTAATGACCTGACGTTGGTCGATGATGACTTAGGAAGATGGAACCAGATGCAAAAAATAATAATGTGTTATAATGAGCATTTATTTAAAAAAGTATATGTGAGAACGGTTAACTATACTAAAATTACAAAATAGGTTATGTGTGATAACATCCTTATCACTAATCAAATAATATTAGATTATGTAACATCTCTCTCCTTAAGATTTCATTTAAATTAAATTTTAACATGACATTTTAATACAACATAATATTATACACAATATTTTAATTGACATAACTTTCTTGTTCCAACATAATATAAACAATTTTTTAAATAACAAAATTTTCTTCTTACAACATAATATAAGCAATATTTTAAATTTTTAAATAACATAATTTTCTTGTTACAATATAATATAATCAATATTTTAAATAACAACATTTTTTTCTTACAACATAATATAAACAATTTTTTAAATAACAAAATACTAACAATTTCTTACAGTTATTTTTTTAAATGATATGAGTTCCTTCTATATCTCACTTTGTTTATTTCAACTAAATAGGACCTGGGCACTTCCAATTTTTTAATTATTACACCTTTTACCCACTCTTTCTTTTTAATGTCTCTTACCAAGACCTGTTCATTAACCTCAAACTCTTCTCTTTCTTTTGTTGTTCTGTCAAAATAAGTCTTTGCGTTCAGTTTTGCCTTCTTAAATTCCTCTTTTGCGTACACTACTCTTGGCTTTAATATTACTTTTTTTATTGGTAGTTTTGTATTTAATACTTTAGACATTAGTAATTGTGCTGGTGAGTATTTACTATTTAATACAGGTGTATTCCTATAGTTTAAAAGAAATAATTGTAAGTCTTTTTTCTCCATAATGCTTTTTTTTATCATTTTTTTAGCAATTCCTACAAATTTTTCAGCTAACCCATTACTACGGGGATAATATGGACTAGATGTTATTATTTTAAATTTATACTCTACACTAAATTGTTTGAATTCATAACTTTCAAATGGCATATTGTCGGCTATTAGTTCTGTGGGAATACCAAATCTTGCAAATATTTCCTTGCAACAATCTATTAGAGTAGCACTATTTGCGTTTCTAATTGGTATTACTTCTAACCATTTGGAATAATAGTCAACTAATACAAAATATTTTTTTCCGGCCCATTCTGCTATATCTGCTCCTAGCTTTAAAAATGGTATTTCAGGTATTTCATGTTGAATTAACGGCTCTTTAGTATTATTATAGGAAATTTGTTGACAGATAGTACAACTCAACACAAAATTTTCAATATTACTATTAATACCTGGCCAATAGCAATGCTGTCTTGCTTTAAGTTTTGTTTTATGAACTCCTAGGTGTGTTTCATGAAGCAACTCCAATATCTCTCTCCTAGTTTTTTTAGGGATTAATAATCTATTATTCCAGTATAAGAGATCTTCTTCCATTGTTATTTCATTTTTTAGTTTACTATAATGTATTAACTCTGAATTTCTCTCTAATTTACTAAGACTTTTAGGCCATCCACTTTTATAAAATTCAGTTACCATTTTTAACGTTTCGTCCTCCAACATGTTTTGCTTATACTCATTAATTTTCTCCTTACTAAATCTGATTTCCCCCACTTTTACTGTGTGTATTTTATCCTTCATACTTTCATCGTCTGTCACAGTATTATCAGTTTTAAAATTTCTGCTTAGAAGATCAGCAATGTACATATACTTGCCAGGTAGATACACTAAGTCAAATTTATACAAAAATAATTTCATTCTTAGTCTTTTGATTCTATTGTTTTGTATTTTATCCAAACCTTTTTTAATTATGCTAACTAGAGGCTGATGATCAGTATAAATTATAATATTATCATTTCCATAAATGTAATTATGTAGTTTTTGACAAGAATACGTCACTGCTAATAATTCTTTTTCGATTTGGGCATAACCTTTTTCTGTATCTGTTAGGGACCTTGAGAGAAAACATACTGGTTTTTTGTTTTGAAGTAAACAACACCCAATGGCATCCTGTGATGCATCACATTGTATTTCTACTTTTATATTAGGATCAAAATTAGTTAAAGTGGAGGCGTTACATATTAATCGTTTTACTTCTTTTAATACTGCTGAATGGCTCTCACTCCAGACCCAAATTTTATCTTTTTTAAGCAACTCTCTTAGAGGAGATATTATTTCTGACATTTTTGGTATGAATTCTCTTACATAGTTTACCATGCCTAAAATTCTCTGAAGTTCAGTTTTATTTAAAGGATCTTTTAGTTCATTTATTACTCTTACTCTCTGTGGGTC
>NW_021766894.1:3874-6925 GCF_005508785.2 Acyrthosiphon pisum
TATTTAGTTTTATATTATTTTCTCTTGCTATTTGAACTACTTGATTTAGTATGGTATCGTGTTCTTCTTTAGTGTCTGCACTTATCAATATATCATCAAAGTATATTACTAGGTTTTTTATACTAGAGAAATATTTATTTAATAAACTTTGAAAAATTTCTGGTGACACATTTAACCCAAAGGGAAGTCTCAAGAATTTATAAGTTCCAAATGGAGTACTAAAATTACATAATTTGCTTGATTCATCATCAAGACCTACCTGCCAAAAACCATCAGAGAGGTCAACTACCGTAAACCATTTTTTTCCTTTTAATTTAGGTATAATTTCTTTTAATGTTGGTATTGGATATTTGACAGTTTTGAGTGCTCTATTAAGATCTTGAGGATCTAGACATATACGTAATTTTTATTTGGTTTTTCTACTATTACTATATTTGATATCCAGTCAACAGGTTCATTTACAGTAGCTATCACTTTAATTTTAACTAAGTGGTCTAATGTATTTTTAACTTATCTTTTATAGACAGTGGAACCCTTCTTGCAGTGTTTATAACAGGACTAACATTTTCTTTTAAAACCAGTTTACATTTTTCAGGAAATAAACCTAAACCAGTAAAAACATCAATATTATTATTAATAAATTGATCTCCATTCTTAATCGCTCGCACTCTTTTAACTAGATTCAATTTTTCACACAAATCTGAGCCAAGTATTGCCTCTATTTTTTTTTTTACATTCCCCATGTTTAACTGTATCATTAACAACAAGAAATTTTCCTTTTATTTTCATTTCACTCTGAGCTTGACATTCTACCCATATTGTACCTAATGGCTTTATTAAATATCCTCCAAATGTTTCTATTCTTACTTCACACTTTTCAATTGTAGGCTTTGGTATCAAACTGTTATAGAAACTATAGGGTAATATACTAACTTCAGCTCCTGTATCAAGTTTTATTTCCACATTCAAATTATTAATTTGTATTACTTGTGTCCATTTTTCCTTTGCTAAGTTATTTTCCTCATTAAGAACTCTAGCTATGCTATTAATATTAAAGTACTCATCACTACTGTCTGATTTTTCAATATCTACTGTTCTCACTTTTTTATTTTTGCAACCTACAGCAAAATGATTCATCTTCGAACAATTACTACACTTTTTCCCAAACGCTGGACAACTTTTTGGACCATGTTCATTATTACATTTTTTACATAAGTATTTTACATCTTTATAACTATTTTTATTAACATCACTGTTATTAACAATTTTTTTTTTATTTTTATACAACTGCTTACCTTTAAAATCCTTGTTATGATGCTGCTTGAACGACTTAACTTCTGCTCTGTTTACTGATACCCCTTCCTTGCCGATGACTGCTGTTAATTCGATCTCGTGCCTACTTTTCTCCGATAATTCAATGGACTGACAGAACTGCACAGTTTGCTCTAAATCCATATTTTTCTCTAGTAGCTTTTGTTGAGTTTCTTTATTTTGAATACCCAATACAATTTGAGTACACAACAACTGTTTTTCAGCATCTTTGAACTGACAATGTTTTACAAGTTCTTTTAGGTCTGTATAATATTTGTCAAACGGTTCTGACTGGTTTTGCCTTCTTTGAAAAAATTTGAATTGAGACATTACCAGATTTCTTTTTGGTATGCATCTTAGTTTCAGTGCGTCCAATATTGCACTTACTGTTTGTTCTTCGATGTCATCTTTTATTTGGAAATATATTTTTCTAGCTTCTGCACCCATTATGTTCAAAAGTCTAGCAACTTGAGTTTCTTTCGATTTCTTAGTGGTTTCAGTTGCTGTGAAGAATATCTCGACTTCTTGTCGAAATAATTCGAAATTTGACTCCACGTCTCCGTCCAGTTTTAAAATTGCTGGTTTTTCGAACTCCGCCATTTTACTAATTATTAGTTTTAATTTATACACTTTACTAGTTAAAATCCTACAGGCTGCGCCATGTTACGTCTTCTATTAATGACCTGACGTTGGTCGATGATGACTTAGGAAGATGGAACCAGATGCAAAAAATAATAATGTGTTATAATGAGCATTTATTTAAAAAAGTATATGTGAGAACGGTTAACTATACTAAAATTACAAAATAGGTTATGTGTGATAACATCCTTATCACTAATCAAATAATATTAGATTATGTAACAGTTATAATTATTGATTAATCGTTATTCGATTACATAAATTATTTTCCTAGCGTAGCATAATTCGTATTACAGTCGCAACTAAACAGTAAACATTAATAAATAAATAGTGTTTTAATAACCGATTTTGCGTCATTTCGAGATAAACCGTATAAATTGCGACCACAAAAAACATAATAACTCAATTTGTTTCCGCACAGCAAAGAAATTTTAAATTATAAAGTTTTTTTTTTACTTTACAATGGCATTGGGAAAAAAATCCAAGCTTATAGTATATTCTGAGACAAGGGCTGGAAGTTACATTTCATTCGTGAGTGACGTATATATGCAGCACAAGCCCCGCAGGCTAACACTGCTTTCACCCAAGACTGAAATTACCTTCCCGCACGAGCCACACTTACAATAATATGTTACGCCTCTACCGCCTCCGTGATGGACCTATATCGATGTTACGGTAGTCCTAAGTCATAATTATCTGTTTCTAGTTTCGCCAAACTGTTTCATAGAACAGAACTGGAGTAACGCTCCTACCCTCTAATATTTGATATATTAGACAATATTATGTATCATCGATAATTTCACATTTACCTTTTAATCTGATTTAGACATTTAACTGTGCAGAAAAAAGTATTTACTGTACGCTGGACGGAGTAAGTTCGTTTTCCAACGCTTTGACCGCCATCGAAAATCAAACTTTCTGTGACAAAAACATTATTCCCTACACTATACCTATTCTTGTCGAGACAGCTTTTAATCCCTATTTTTAAAGTAATATTATTTTTGATATTTCTGAAAATATTTAAAAATATTGTTTATTCTTAATGTATAAATATTAATATTCACCTTTTCATTCCGTGGGTTTTGATTTTTTTTTAAAACA
>NW_021766895.1:0-855 GCF_005508785.2 Acyrthosiphon pisum
ATTATAATATTACTAGCTCCCCGATTTTCCTTTGGGAGAAATTATTTTTTTATAATTTAATTTAAAAATATATGACTATTTTTGGCTATACAAATGATATAATATAATTACATATTGTAGTTATTGTTATTGCTAATTTCTGAAAATTATATATCCTACACTTTGAATTCAACCACTGGAGTGGTAAAATTTATTCTTTTTATTATAGAATAGAGATAGGGTAGAAAAAAATGTAATAATAAATTACTTGTTCAATGAATAATTTATATTTCAAATGAAAAGCCAGTGCAAATAAATAAATTAATAATTAATAATAATAATAATAATTATAACAATAATAAATAAATAAACAAACAGGTTTCCTTCGTCTCCAAAATCAAGTTAGATTCTTATATATAGATAATCATATATTATCTGATAACTATGCATAGTTTAGGCCGATATAGGTGCGATAGGTAATATATAATAAATAAAATATATATTATTAATAAATCGACTTACACACGGGTTCCTAATGGCAAAGGAAGATGGCCCCAAAATGTGAAGTCTGAGGTGTTAAATTGGCTGTGAAACATATATTATAACCTCAATACACTTACGCCTCAAATACGAGCGAGATCGACAAAATATCGGAATAGATCCGGTCCTTGACACTGCAGAAATCATGAACAACTACACCAAGATGATAAGCCTATTCTTAAAAACCACAAGCCAGTACAACTCAATACAAAAAAAGATTTAAACCACTAGCTCGCTTAGTTACTATTATAGAATTAACTCCATAAAATATAATGTCACCTACTATTTACTTTTAATGTAAATATTCATTAACGTATATTTGTAAATTACTGTAAA
>NW_021766896.1:0-935 GCF_005508785.2 Acyrthosiphon pisum
TTGGGCAGACCTCGGAACTAAACAAAGTTGTTAAAAAGCACATAATCTGCTAGCGTTGCCACTCGATCAGTGCGCTGCGCTTGGTCAATAAAATCGAAAAAACACCAAACACGAGTTCCTCCACGCAGCATTAAAGTATTGTTTATCACATGCGTATAAACGTAAAATAGCAAACTTTGGATGGCTTAAACTTCCAAAATAATAGTTTCCGCAAAAAAATTCAAACAATTTCGAAATCACCGTTAAAACCACACATTATAAAAAAAAAATTAATAATATTCAGTTCTAAATTCTAAGTATTTTTTTTTTTAAAAATACGCGTAACGAAAATATATAGTTATTGAAGTTTCTTATCAATAACGTCAAAACGAAGTTTCTCCGAGCTTTTTTTTTTTACATTCTTATAAAGAACCCTAAAATACACATGTTGGAAAAATTTGAAAAATCGATAGGTTGCTAAACCAGATTTATGCCAAAAAATCATACAAACAAAATCAATTATTTATTTACTCAAATATTTAATTATACCTTATTTTTTAATATTTATATTATAATTTGAAAATGTCTTAACTGCTGTAGCATGCACGACACAATATCAATAATATTTAATTTTGTTAAACGATAATAATTTGATATCAATAACTTTTTTTTTTTATGATAATCAATTAATATATTTTTAAAAATTGTTCTTTTTTTCCTTGGTCTTTTTTACCGATTACCATAAGCTGGCGAGCACCCTTTCAATTAAAAACTTATAAATAGTTTATTTATTTATTTGATACGCTGTGTCACTCAATATTTTTCAGAACTGACTATCCATTATAGGTACCTACCCAGTACCCACCCACCACCCCTTTTAGCTGTGAGACAATTGTCTCACAAAAATCCTCTCGCGCCGCCACTGTTTGTCGTCATTCGTCGGCCGTCGATAACGA
>NW_021766897.1:0-707 GCF_005508785.2 Acyrthosiphon pisum
GCCGTCGCACATCGTCCGCTATCCGACGAAGTCGGATTGCATACCTGGACAACTGAGGTGATTGACCTGCTAGACACCAAAAAAATAGCAGCGGCTATATGATTTTTTTACTGGATTTCGAATTTCCGGCGGCGTTTTCGAAAATACTTGAAGACTTTGTCCGCTGCGATGCGACCCGGCCTGCTCGAACAACCACGTCGAACCGCAATGGTCCTAACCTTATCACTGTTCCTTATCACCAGACCTCCACATCGCCCATACACCTTGCTTGAGACCGACGACCGGACCACGGGACCACTGCGGCTTCCGACATCGCTAACACTCCTCGCCAACTCGGGGGGGTTTGGGGGTCTCCCCCAACGACGCTCGGAGAGCTAGTTTATTAATAAAACAAAAACAAAAGACAACCGAAAAACCATAACAAAAAATCCGAAAATCCGAAAAAAATTATAGTATTATACATTATTAAATTACACCACGAAAAAAAAAATTCAGTAGTCTTTACTTTTCAATCTTTAACTTTAAAACAGAAATTTTGAATTTTCTTATTTGTATATAAATTATAATTTTGATTTAAAATTTAAATATTAAGAATAATCAATTTTAATTTTTAACTTTTAAGTGCATTTCTGTATTGCGTGTTACTATTATAACTTAAAAGTTAAAATTTATAAGTTATAAGTTTATAATATATATTGTTTTTGATT
>NW_021766898.1:0-1290 GCF_005508785.2 Acyrthosiphon pisum
TAGCAGACACCAAAGGGATAGGATACCGTGCCACAATTTCAGAATAATGGGTGTGACATAGGGACATTAAGGTTTATATGTAATACACCATATGAGACTTTAGAGGGATATATTAGGGGTGATAGAAATGAATATTTGTTAGAAAAATCCTGTATAGCAGAAGTAGAAAAATTAGATGGAACGATAGAACGAGAGACTTTAGGAAAGTACGATTATTTCATTGAAACTATTACAGTAGATAGCACAGAAAGCGGAAATAACAATGGATTAAAACCAAATGTTATTAACGTAACGACAATTAAATCGGTCGAGGTCAAAGCTACAGAAAGCGACAGACAATATGAATACATAACTAGTACAGTAGGTCACACCTCAAGAATTGCGAAAAATGACAGTAAGAGTAGGGACTACAACTTGAATGGTACTACGGATGGAAAATCGATGGATTATCCTAGTACTACAGAAATTGAGAGTACAGAAGTATACGAGAGTTCCACACAAGTCACAACAGTGCGAGTCGCGAAAAACGGTAGTAAGAGTAGGGACTACAATGTGGATGGTGCTACGGATAAGATATCGATGGACTGTCCTAGTACTACAGAAGTTGAAAGCACAGTCAAATACGAAAATCCGCAGAATAATAAAACTAACGTTAACGAAAAATCAGTTATGTGTATTTCAGAGGAACATGAAACAGGTTACATATATGTGGTTTGCGTAGTGTTGGGAACAGTGCTCGACTTGGGGGGGGACGCAGGGGGACGGAGTCCCTTAACTAATTTTTCAGAAATTTTAGCGTACCCCTACTTTTACTTTTAAGGGGAACGCACGGGACGCTTCATTACTATGCATTTTTATCAAAATGCAAGAATCATTTTTTATTTTTTTTTACCATAGATGTATTATTATTATTCTTATAATCTAATTAATTATCTTTAATCATATTTCATAACCAATGTATTATATCACGGTCTTAGATTATTATATTATCATTTATCAGTTACAAGTACTTACCACTGTTATCATTATTCACTAATATTCGTTATCAATTATCATTTATCATAGATTTAAAGTTTAAAAGTTTTTAATTTTATAAGTTTAAAACTGTTTTATTTCATTACTAGTTACTACTAGAAACAATTGTTATAATATTATTAATACAATGACTGAAAAAAAGAGACCACGAAGTGATTTATTTTCATATTTTAAAAAACAGATGAAAGTAAGTAGATAATCAATAATTACTCAAACACTGAAACACTTAGTAACAACAGTAATTTATTAAAATTT
>NW_021766899.1:0-1829 GCF_005508785.2 Acyrthosiphon pisum
TATTGATATTATAGAATAAGAAACTAAAAAAATTGGAAACTGAAAATGTCCGTAAACAGCTCAAAATAAGTCAAAAAATTTTGAAAATGTTATGGTGTATAGAAAATAGTAATATACACATTCAGTAAAAATTGCATGTATCTACAGTCATTTTTTTTAGAGTTACTACACCAAAAACCAAAATCGATTTTGCGGAAAAATTCCCGTTTTTCCATTTTTTTGAGAAATGAAATAGGACCTATATACTTAATATTCATACACACGAAAACACAAAATTCAAAATGATTGAATTTTTATATTTGATCATACAATTGTTTTATCATAATGTTATGTTTTTTAATGGTAAAATCCGAGGCCCCCATACATACATTGCGAGGCCCATCAGGCGGTGCCTTGCACCGCCTGCACCTGCGGTAGTTGCGGCACTGGTGATGGTATATTATAGTAATATACTTTAAACCAAATTTCAATATATTATTATGAAATGCTACACTTAAAATGAAATCAATATAGCAATAATTGTATATACTTCAGGATTACAAATTAATAATAAATTAATACCTAGCCTAATTTATGCATACATTTTTATATAAAAACTTACATTGTATGATAATGATTAACTTAAAAATGAAAATTGTTAATTAGTATATAATCATTGGCACATAAAGATAATTATTAATTAATAATTATACTGATTTGGATATGACGGCTCTGATTTAAATGAGGTACATACAACCGCACGAGTTTTTTGTATTACCATTTAGGCACAAATGACAAAATCCTTCATTTTAATCATATTAGGTACATTAAATTTCAGGTATATATATGGATGGATTCTAAGTCATACTCAAGTGCTATATTTTAGTAACTATTGTATAGGTAGGTACTTTTTTGTAAGAAGTAAATTTGAGAAAAATGTCTTTAACCCTCATAATTAAATTCCAAACACAAGTCCTAAACAAATTATTATAGTTTATAACACTTTTAGGTTAAACAAGACTATATATATATATATATATTTTTATTAAATTTAACAAATTAAACAAAAACTTAAACTTTCAATTAATTACTTTTCTTAGTGACGGTATATATTATAGCAATATATTTTATAAAAACTGTATAAACCAAATTTGAATATATTGTTATAAAAACTGGACTTAATTCCATACAATTTGAAATCAATATAGCAAAAATCCATTAAGTATTGTAATTTATTGGTAAAAAAAAAACAGTTAATGCTGCATACTTTATACATACATTTTTATATCGAAACTTAGGTACATTGTATGATAAAGATTAACTTAAAAATGAAAAGTGTAAGTTACTATAATATGATAAATTATATAATATTTCATATATGGATGGATTCTAAGTCATACTCAAGTGCAATATGTTGCTTTATTTTAGTAACTATTGTATAGGTAGGTACTTATTTTGTAAGAAGTAAATTTTAGAAAAATGTCTAACCCTCATCATTTATTTCCAAACACTAGAGATACAACTTTGGGTACCAAAATTGCACCTTATAATATTGTAAATACACTACAGGTACTAAAAGGTACAACTGATTTTCATTTATTGATATTTTGTAAAACAAGTTGCTCAGCCCATTTATTATTATTATATTATGTTAAGACACATTATTATGAAGGAAAATTACCAAATAATTCAATGCTCTAAAAACATATTAACATTATATTTATACGAGCAGTTGTCATAATAATGCACTTAAAATATATGCACTAGTTGTACATGCTACATTCAAAATTAAAATAAATCCAAAGAACAGCTAACCTTAGCGGCTTATCCCGTGACAAACCTTTAATTTT
>NW_021766900.1:0-767 GCF_005508785.2 Acyrthosiphon pisum
ACCAAACTCATACGGTCGTCCACTTAAAAAAACGTCTCGTAATTATTAGCACGATGAAGTGGCTGCGTTGCAGTTCTCTAAGGTTTTTACTTTAACCCGTGTTACATGTCAATCATAACCTCCCCACGGTTTACAAAAATACTATTTAACCACCCAATGGCCTATGTCGCCAGGGCCGGACTGGGTAGGGTCCGACCCATTATCCCAAATATAATAGTGGCCCTATTCTCTGACCATAGGCGTAATTAGTTGGGGGCTAAAGGGGGGCTTAGCCACCAACATTTTCTTTGCCCCCCAAATAATATACCTAATATAATAAAAGATATATTATAAAAGAGAGTAAAAAAAAAGAGTTATAATAAAAATAAATATAGGTGTAATTAATAATACTTACCGGTTGTACTAAAATATTATTTAATGTGAATGGAAAACATAATTTTAGCTGTTTTGGGTTGTTTGCGGCAGCTTGTAAATCGGCGTTCCGTTTAAGTTGAGCTTTTTCTGCGCTCCCTTTGACTCGACGATTCGGTTTAGCACTAATTTTTTTAAATTATTAACCATTGTCCAGTTTAAAAATTGAAACTTTAAAGTTAACATTTGCGTTATGAAAATATGAAATATGAATTATGATTATGAACAAGATGATCATCTATTCTGTGCTGTAGTAATGTACTATCGTAGGATTATCATATCTGATAATAATATGAACGTTTAAAAACACAACATTTATCTATTTTTAGCAAACCTATATGTTTATTTTCGCAAGA
>NW_021766901.1:0-820 GCF_005508785.2 Acyrthosiphon pisum
ATTTTTTTAGTTTTTTTTTCTATAAATATCAATAAAGTTTTATTTCTGTTGGGCCAAAAAGTGTATAAATTTAATACAAAGCTCCTGATATATTGTTACAATATCAGTTGAAAAATATTAAAAATACATAGGCACAATTTTTTTTTATAAGCATTTAAAGATCAAATTTTGACAAAATTTATCAAATTTTAATTTGAAAAATTATTTTGTAGTTAAAAATTTATAAAATGTTCAATTTTTGTATCTAAGAATTAAAAATTTAAAACAAGATTCCACGTAAGTAATTAATTCTGTTACCAAAAAATCTAAAATATACATTTAAACAGTTTATTTTTATAGTCATTTTAAGTACAAATTTGGACGAAATTACATATTAAAAACCTAGGATAACTCTTTTAGTTATTTTGTTGTGATTGTATAATATTATTCGTGGGTACTTGAAACTTCTAAAGTATACTATTATATATCTATGATTTTACCACGGTTTTTTGTTGATGTATAACGCGTTATAACTTATAAGTACCTAATAGATATTATGATATGATTAATTTGGAATTTATTATAGGTACCTATTATAGGTCAATTTTTTTTTAATACCATAGATAAGTATATATATGTCTAATACATAGACTGATATACCGTCTCCGCTCAGAATCGTTTTTCTTATACAGTGATATTATATCATTGAATTCAAATTTAATACCATCCATTATACAGTGACCCACTTCTAACCTACTGTACAGCAGAGTGACATCCACTTACCCACCTTTTTTGAACGTTAAATGCTTAAAAAAAAAAAAACTGTGACTAACGATTTTTA
>NW_021766902.1:0-1109 GCF_005508785.2 Acyrthosiphon pisum
CGGGAAAAACCACCGGAAAATTACGAAAAAACACTAAAAATGGGATTTTAATTTCTAACGCTTTGTTTATCACCATAGAAACGGATAAAAAAAAATATAATATTATAATATTAATTCAACTTAAATATATATAATATATATATAATAAATAATAACAAAATATAAAATATTCAGACTGACAAACCGTCTCCGCTCAGAATCGTTTTTCTTATACAATGATATTATATCATTGAATTCAAGTCTAATACAATCCATTATACAATGATCCACTTGTAATCTACTGTGCAGCAAAGTGACATCCACTTACCTGATTTTTGTTTCTTTGTTATGACTGTAGCCTTCTCGGTTCTTTGCCATGCCAAAACGTTTTTGCTATGCTATTGCTATGCCGTACGTGTGTAAGGTGGAGACAACATAGGCGTGCGACGTCCTCTTAAAAGCCACAACAATTTTACACTATTTATAATCAATGATACATATTATTTGTTTATAGACAGGCAGACAGCTATTAAATTCGTAGAACGACAATGTCATTATTTTAATAATAATTGAGAACTTCTCAAGATTGTAAACAAAAATACGTTTTCTGATTTGAAAAAAAAAAAATGTTTATTTCGTATTTCTATTTACTCTAAACGAAAAATAATAATATTAATAGGTACAAAATCAGGGGCCCCCAATTACCATAAAGAAGCCGGGGCCCCGTCCGCAATTGCGAACTAGCGGTCCGGGCCAGTCCGACTCTGTATAAAACATACGTATGTTATATGACATATATTATGTCGCATCCACATAGTGAAACCACTCATTTCATGAACTGGATATCCAGTTAGTGAAATTTGTCCAGACCGTGAATTTTGACGAAAATACATTATATGGACATCCATTTCATGAAATGGACATTACCTATTTTGTGTACTTAGTGTAACTTTTTGTAAAACAAAATTGTTATGTTATGTAGCAATAAATAATTATATTATATCATAGTATAGTATAGTATAGTATAGTCAATATTATAGTCAATAAATTATATCATATTGCATTATTTTATTTTTCATAAATAATTATATAACTATACTTTAATATATTGTTTATGAACAAAAATATAC
>NW_021766902.1:1209-2337 GCF_005508785.2 Acyrthosiphon pisum
TTATAAAAAATAATTGTGCCTATGTATGTTTAATAGTTTTCAACAGCTATTGTAACAATGTATCAGGCGCCTTGTATTAATTTTTTACACTTTTTGGTCCAATAGATAAAACTTTATTGATATTTATAGAAAAAAAAAACTAAAAAAATTGAAAACTTACAATGTCCGTAAACAGCTCAAAAAGAGTCAAATTATTTTCAAAATTTTGTCGTATATAGAAAATGCTAATATAAACATTCAGTGAAATTTTCAAGTTTCTACAGTCTCTCGTTTTTTAATTACAACAAAATAAGAAAATCGTTACGTAAGAAATCAAGTGAATATCAAATGTAGTAAAAATATGAATTTCAAACACTCATAAAAATTTAATTTGAGTTTCTTATAAACATTTTTTTTTTGATAAAGGTAGATTATCCTATAAGGAATCTTGTATTACATTTTTAAATCTTAATTCTAAAAAGAAAAATTTTTACGAATTATTAACTCAAAATAATTTGCTAATTTTCGTGATTTTTAATTTTTTTTTCTATAAATATCAATAAAATTTTATTTTTTGAGTAAAAAAGCGTGAAATTTTAACGCAAGACTCCTAATATATTGTTACAATAGCAATTGAAAAATATTGAAAATACATAGGCACAATTTTTTTTAATAAGTATTTAAATTTCGAAATTTGACAAATATTCAAATTTTATAGCTAAGGATTGAAAATTTTAAACAAGGTTCCACGTAAACAGGTTACCTTAGAATTACATCACTGAATCCAATCTGTCGCTAACAAAAACCATACAGGTGCTACCTATTCAATTATGAACACAGTGAGTCGACAGTGTATAATAAAAATATGAACTTATCAGTGATAGGATATTGTAATCTAAGTCGTAAAATAATAGTAACGTGTGTAATAATATGCTCACACACCATTGTAATAATAAACTAAAATCGTACAGAGTAATAAATAACGGCCAGACTGTCATTTGTAGAAATCGAATTCCCCCAATAAAATCGTTGTCATCGACAAATAGGTACGATCACGAATTAAGAAATCGGCACGTACTGGCGCTCCGTGGTGTGCAGGGCGTGCGAAATTCTTATATGTCGCCAGAGAAAATGAATGGTAAAAAAAAA
>NW_021766903.1:0-789 GCF_005508785.2 Acyrthosiphon pisum
GTAAAACACATTTTGATGTAATGAAACCATAACGTTGTAAAACATAATAATCGTAAACATGTAAATGATGTTATAAGAAATTAACTAAATTGTAGACACATTGCATAAACTTGTAAATGCGATGGTGTTCTTAAAAAGATTTCTGTCTTTAGAGACATAAATCCTTTTTCTAAGGGGGGAGGTGCTACGTACGGACCTCTCTACTCCGCCCCTACACATAGTCATAATACACAGCATCGATGTCCTATGGTAACACGTAAATAGTTAGATGATGTCACCGCTGTACATAAAACCTTGTGGGAGCAATACTATACACGTTAGCAACAGTCTCGGCGTCTGCCAACGGCCAGATGACAAACCCGAACCGGTAAGATATCTGTGAGACCTCCTCGGAGCGCAGTAGATTCTACGAATCAGATATTGGCACTATGACAAGACGGCTGCGGGTATACTTGGTCATTTTACGACACTCCGCACCGACCAAAGGCACATCTTGTAGAAGGCCGCCTGGACTGTGAGAACCAACGACGTAGTCCGCCAGGGATCTGGTAAGAGAGGGGATAGGACTATATAGGAGCCCTGGGGAGTGACCAGTATACAGACGTGATTTCACCAACCGTACGTACACATCCCTGTACCTCTTCATTATTGATTATCATATTTTTGTATTACGACTTTAGATTATTTTCGTTGACGACGTATTACGGGACTTAGAGAATATTCGAGCAATCGCTTATTTTCTAAGACACTGGTTTTTTCTTCGTCAATTTAAATAATTCTAATAGTGTA
>NW_021766904.1:0-781 GCF_005508785.2 Acyrthosiphon pisum
TTCAAAATTCACGGCCGATATTTTTATTATAAAATTTTACGTGATAAAAACAATAATCGAAGAAATGTCGGATATTTCACAAAAAAACCAAAACTATGTTTACATTGTGAATAATAATATTCATCAAAATCAAACACGCTTACTTGTTTGTATGACGTTTTTAATTCTTGTGACGAAGTTGACGGTGACAACGATGAAAGGAAGTCGTCAGATCCATCTACGAAAACAAACAAAACGTATATTATTCAAAGATACTTTTCGAGCTATGTAAATATTGTTATTTTCAGATGTTCACATCTTAAGTATCAGACTCACAGCAGTAATAAAAAGAAAAAACATCGCTACAAATTGGTTTGAACATATGTGGGGGGGACAGTGCTCGACTTGGGGGGGGACGCAGGGGGACGGAGTACCCCAACTAATTTGTCAGAAATTTTAGCGTACCCCTACTCTCATTTTGAAGAGGCACGCACGGGACGCTGCATCATTCTGCATTTTTATCAAAATGCACGTGATCAAATCATAATTTTTCTTACCATAGATTTAATAATTATTTATATATTTTGTATTATTATTTAATCAATTACCTTTAAAATATTATTATTTAAGATAATAAAGAACAAACCTATGATAAATTATGGAACTATTTAAATAAATAGGTAGTTAAAATGAATTGTTTTTATTTAGTTACTTTTGAGTTTGTTATTATATTTTATAAGTTGTAACAAAAATATACAATATATTTTTATATGATTTTTAGAGTGGGTAATAGGGGGTGTGG
>NW_021766905.1:0-809 GCF_005508785.2 Acyrthosiphon pisum
TGTAGTAGTACTACATATTATGTTATATACCTAATATTTAACGATTTAGGTGCGTTGCTCAATAAAGCATATTATTAAAGCACAATATGTAGATATTAAAGCAATGGCTGTGGATGTCAATTAAATATTATTATTTATCAATTGTCAATTTATTGTTCATGATTAAACCTACCTATAGTATATATTAATAATAATATATTGTAATACACTCCATAAATCTACCTACATAAGTTACATCAAACATCATATCATTACCTATACACTTTAACTACCAGGCTTTACTGAAATATATGTAGTATATGTAATATTAGTTTATTAATATTGTATTATATGGTATCTGCAGCAGTATTTGAATCCTCCATCAAATGTATTATTACCAACATTACCTATACATTACCTCACCTAAAAACTGTAATATATAATAAACTACATAGTATACGTGTAGCTTAGTTATATTCAAGTATAAAAGAACCATTCCATATAATCCAACCAATGTAAAATAATAAAATGTATCAAATTTATTATTTATTAAATATTTTTTTTTCATACAATACTCTCATAATTAAACCTATATATCAATTAGTATACAGTCATATCATTATACAATTTAATTGCCAGTCTTTAGAATATGTAGCAGTATTTTAACCTGACCAAATGTGACTCAACTAAAGATAGTAATATAATATCCTCCATACGATTTTTATTTACCAAATTTGAATCCCTCAACCAACTGTAATATAATATTATGTAGGGTACTACTATATTAAGGTAGGTTAGTTATATTACTATTGTCTATTTCAAGTATAAAA
>NW_021766905.1:2695-4492 GCF_005508785.2 Acyrthosiphon pisum
CCACGACCCCGAGTCAATCCTACCTACGCCTAACCGACCTGCCTACCTACTGAGTTGAGAATTGGAGTCAAATTAACGACTCTTAAGCCGTTTCGCCGTCCCGGCGAATTACGAACGCGATTCGCACGTCCGCTCTGGGCGTCGTAGCGGGCGATCTCACCGCGTCGGACAGCGGACGACGAATTCGACCGACCTCTGACGTCGAAAACGCGATATTCGCGAAAAAAATCGAACCTCCCGACGCACGTATTTATGCCCGTATATAGCGATACCTACTCGTCGGCGGGACGTCCGCTTTCCGCGACTCCGCTCTGCCACGGGACTCCCCCCGGAGAAAGCGCGGCCGCGCGCCGCCTATAAATTTAGCGGGGAATACGAATAGCGAGGGCGGACGCGTCGAAAAGGGCTAAAACTCAAATCTTTGACAAAAAGTACGAAAAACGCGCGCGACGGCGGCGCTCGGTTTGCACGCGCTCTCGGCCGCGGCCGGGCCCGACGGGAAAAAAGTGCGGCAGCGCGCGGCCTATAAATATAGCGGGGAAGGCGAATAAGGTCCGAACGGGGCCCCCCCGAGGCCCCCCGGGTTGGGTAAAACTCGATTTTCTTCGGAGTTTGAAAAAAGTCGCAAAAAGTGATAAGAGAGAGTGATAACGCGGACCGACGGCCGGGAGGCGGCCCGTCGGCGAGACGGAATTTTCTGATTGGTGGGTTCCCTAAAAAGTACAAAATTTCGACACTGGCTGCGCCCTCGGGTTCACGTTTTATAGTATAAGACTAGATCCCGGCGTTTGTCATCCCGCCTGCGGCGGAAAGACTGTGTGGGCGGTGGTGCATCTTTGTCGTTTCGACTCGGGCTGGGTTTTTCGATCCGGCCTGCGGCGGGAACGCGGGGTCGTCGGGTATTGTGTTTTGTCGTGTTGGCAGCCCTGGTTAAGCGGTAATTTTTGAACTCGGAAGAGTGTCTAGTCGTAAGTCGGGCGATTCAAGTCGATCGTACGACACAGCCAGCTAGGTAGGCAATCCGAGGATCGCAGACGACGCCCCGGGCGTGTATGTCCGGTTCTGGAGTGTGTGTGTTGAAATCGGAAATTCGGATTCTGAGTTTGAGTGTCTAGCTATCAGTCATCTCGGGAGAAAGTCGATTCCCGAACGGACAATCCGCCTGTGGCGGATCGGATGCAGTGGGAGTGTAAGTCGCTCGTATGCAAGTAGCTAGTCAGGTAGGCAATCTGACTACGTCGGATCGCAGACCATGCACCGGGCGTGTAAGTCCGGTTCTTGAGTGTGTATGTTGAAATCGGAAATTCGGATTCTGAGTTTGAGTGTCTAGCTATCAGTCATCTCGGGTGAAAATCGATTCCCGAAAGGAAGCATTGGGAGTGTAGGTCGATCGTATGCAAGTAGCTAGTCACGTAGGCAATCCGACTACGTCGGATCGCAGACCCCCGGGCGTGTATGTCCGGATCTCGTATGTGTTGAAATCAGAAATTCGGATTCTGAGTTTGAGTGTCTAGCTATCAGTCATCTCGGGTGAAAATCGATTCCCGAACGGAAGCATTGGGAGTGTAGGTCGCTCGTATGCAAGTAGCTAGTCAGGTAGACAATCCGACTACGTCGGATCGCAGACCCCCCGGGCGTGTATGTCCAGTTCTTGAGTGTGTATGTTGAAATCGGAAATTCGGATTCTGAGTTTGAATGTCTAGCTATCAGTCATCTCGGGAGAAAGTCGATTCCCGAACGGACAATCCGCCTGTGGCGGATCGGATGCAGTGGGAGTGTAAGTCGCTCGTATGCAAG
>NW_021766906.1:0-1666 GCF_005508785.2 Acyrthosiphon pisum
CAAACTCTGTGACTTATAGCCTAGTTGTCAACAATATAAACGGATTACAAACAAAATCTAAACGAGATATTTGGTTTTTCACAAAATTAACATAAACAATAATCATTATTATTATTATTATTATTATATATAGAGACCATTTTATACGTACGTGCTAACGCGTATTCGAGTACTCATTTTACAATACGATAAATCTTTCAGGAAATTATGTTTGAGTAAACGTTTAAATTGTTTAGAAAATATAGCTCACTAGCATGAAAATGTATTTATGAACAGCCCTGCAGTGGCCCATGATATTGCATACTACACAAATCATTGTTTTCAGTATTGGACGAAGTTTCCTATAGGTACTCATCGACCACCAAATATATACCGGAAAAGTCCATAGAGAGACACTTTATAAAACAAAGAACATTTCTTTAATACGAACTAAATTTTTACAATCGTGTTTAGATAAAATAGGTATAGTTAACGATTGAAACACCGCGCACGAAATCCAAAAATTTCGACTACACGATCAATAAAATATATTTTAACAAAAAGACTCCCCCTACCATTTTGTATAGGCTGAAACAAATACTTTTATTGGGCTCGGATATTTACGAATTCAGTCTGCAGACAATAGTTTACTCGTACGTTTCACCCATCAATACAAATTAGATGCTTCGCCGAAATTATAATCTTATATATAAAATTCTCGTGTCACAGTGTTAGTCTCGATACTCCTCCGAAACGGCTTGACCGATTTTTATGAATTTTTATATGCATATTCAGTAGGTATGAGAATCGGCTAACATCTATTTTTCATACCCCTAAGTGATAAGGGTTGTCCAGAAAAAAATAATAGAAGTGCTCAAACAGGGATTTGGATAATTTACGGTAGAAATATTTGTTTATAAATGGTTGCTATTGGTTATATATATATAAAAAAAAATAATAGTGTATTATAATATATTGGTTGCTATTGGTTAATTGGGCATGTTTGTTGATTTGTATTATTATTTTTTGTCAATATATATATATATTATATATGAATGTTTGTGGGTAGATTAGACCACTGGGAAGAAGATAGGCTAATTTAAAAATGGTTAAATTTGGTTTTTTTTACTCATCGGATTTTATACGGTTAGGTTAGGTTTTTGTATTCATTGATTATATTAAGGTAGGTGGAATTAAGTAATACCTAACGACAAACTTTGTATAACTTTGATATTTTAGTGTTAAATCATACACTTACGTACAATACGTACAAACAGCACGGGGTCCGCGATCTACCGCAGGTAGATTGCCTACCTGATAATGTACTGCTGTGAATCAGAATTTTTATCCTGGGCAACAGAAAAGTTAAGATAAATCTAGAACCGCACACACACAGAATATTAAATAACGCATTGAACAAAGTTTGAGTCATATACAGTTTGTACATTTAACGGGTAACGAAGTGCACGGGATCAGCTATTATATATATTAAACTCGTCAAATAGAGAGGTAAAACAAGTAATGCAATTTCCAACTATACAAATGTTATATAACTATTAGTAACTATAATAAATAATAATACGCATGATCATATTATTAAAATAATATTCCGATTTGAGTGGTTGGGGTAAACACCCACACAGCTACACGCGCCCGAGATGTCCTTGACTTTATGGTTGTTAAAATT
>NW_021766907.1:0-468 GCF_005508785.2 Acyrthosiphon pisum
GGTGTATAGAAAATGCTAATATAAACATTCAGTACAATTTTCATGTATCTGCAGTTATTCGTTTTTGAATTACAACAAAATAAGGAAATCGCTACATGAGAAATCGAGTGAATATCCAATGTTGTAAAAATTTGAATTTCAAACGATCATAAAAATTTAATTTGACTTTCTTATAGATATTTTTTGTTTGATAAAGGTAGATAATCTTATAAGGAATCTTGTATTACATTTTAAAATCTTAGATTTAAAAAGAAAAATTTTTACGAATTCTTAACTCAAAATAATTTGCATTTTTTCGTGATATTTCCATATTTTGTCATTTTTTGAACTTTAAATGCTTATAAAAAAAAACTGTGACTAACGATTTTTAATATTTTTAATCTGCCTTTGAAACAATATACTAGGAGCCTTCTATTAAATTTTCAAGCTTTTTTAATCAACAAATAACATTTTATTGAAATTTTTAGA
>NW_021766908.1:0-721 GCF_005508785.2 Acyrthosiphon pisum
TCCGTTACACCTCCCCCCTAAAAAGTTCATTTTTATCGCCTAACCGAGAAAAATTAACTCAATTTAATTCTCCGTCACTTCGAGCACCTTCCTAAAAGTTTACATTTATCAATTATTTCATTTTTATGTTTACATATGTTTGGTTACAATTATATAATTTAGATACATTACTATTTTCAAGAATATGTAGTACAATCCACAACATATTTCTTGTTACATATGTCAATTATTATTACCAAAGATACAAAGTACAATACACAATATATTATAATTATTATAATCATAATAAGTATATATTACAATCAGTTTTTATTTATGTTAGTATTTTAACAATATTTCTCTTTAGTTTTACAATAATAATCTTATCTTAGTGTTAATATTCCAATATAATATAATTTAAAAATTTAATATAATATAAATTCCTTAATCTACTACAATATATTTCATTTTATGCAATACATATATACCATTAAGTCTTTTTCCCAACACCATAATATAATATTAATTTACTTATCGTCCTATATGTATTATTCCATTAAGATATTTTTCTTATATTTGTTATCCCTTACTATTACTTAGAAATAAAAATTTAACCCTAAATTTTACCTTTTTTTTTTTTTTTCATTTTTTTTTTTTTTCATTTCCTATATTTATATATATTTCTATTCACTATATTATTTATTTAGCGTGTGCTTTTATCTTATTATTGCAGGTTTAGACC
>NW_021766909.1:0-733 GCF_005508785.2 Acyrthosiphon pisum
TCGAGTGAATATCCAAATGTTGTAAAAATTTGAACTTCAAACGCTCATAAAAATTTAATTTGACTTACTTATAGACATTTTTATATTGATAAAGGTAGATATCCTTATAAGGAATCTTGAATTACATTTGAAAATCTTAGACTTAAAAAGAAAAATTTTTAGGAATTTTTATCTCAAAATAATTTACACATTTAGTTTTACACTTTTTGTCAAAATCCGAACTTAAAGTACTTTTGGAAAAAATTGTAATTATGGATTTTTAATATTTTACAAATTTCACTGTAACAATAAATTAAGAGCCTTGTATTAAATTTTCAGGCTTTTATACCCAACAAATAAAATTGTATTGACATTCATAGAAAAAAAAACTAAAAAAAATTGGAAACTAAAAATGTCCGTAAACAGTTCAAAACAAATTGATATTTTTTGAAAATTTCATTGTGTATATCAAATGCTAATATATAATTATATAAATAACCAGTGAAAATTGCCTATATCTACGGTCATTTGTTGTAAAGTTATACCAAAAACTAAAATCGATTTTGTTGAAAACCATCTTTGCGTAAAAAGTTTAATATTTTAGTTTAATAGTTTATTCTACGGGAAAAACCACCAACAAATTACAAAAAACTGCTAAAAATGAGATTTTAATTTCTAACGCTTTGTATATCACCATATAAACGAATAAAAAAAAATATATTTCATATTAATTTACCTTATAGTCTATAATAAA
>NW_021766910.1:0-704 GCF_005508785.2 Acyrthosiphon pisum
TCATAGATATATAATAGTATATTTTAGAAGTTTCAAGTACCCACGAATAATATTATACAATCACAACAAAATAACTAAAATAGTTATCCTAGGTATTTAATATGTAATTTCGTCCAAATTTTTAAGTACAAATTTGACTATAAAAATAAACTGCGTAAATGTATTTTTTAGATTTTTTGGTAACAGAATTAATTACTTACGTGGAATCTTGTTTTAAATTTTCAATTCTTAGATACAAAAATTGAACATTTTATAAATTTTTAACTACAAAATAATTTTTCAAATTAAAATTTGATAAATTTTGTCAAAATTTGATCTTTAAATGCTTATAATAAAAAATTGTGCCTATGTATTTTTAATATTTTTCAACTGATATTGTAACAATATATCAGGAGCTTTGTATTCAATTTATACACTTTTTGGCCCAACAGATAAAACTTTATTGATATTTATAGGAAAAAAAAACTAAAAAAATTGAAAACTTACAATGTCCGTAAACAGCTCAAAAAGAGTCAAATTATTTTAAAAATTTTATCGTATATATAAAATGCTAAGATAAACATTCAGTCAAAATTTCATGTATCTACGGTAATTTTTTTTAAAGTTACACCAAAAACAAATTTCAATTTTGTGAAAAATCGATTTTGCGTAAAAATTCCCGTTTTTCCTTAATTTTTTCTTTTGTTTTTCCCGGCGCTTTTGAA
>NW_021766911.1:0-698 GCF_005508785.2 Acyrthosiphon pisum
ACGATGAATGTATTGATTTTACAATGATGTGTGTTTTTTTATTTTTTTATTTTTTTATTTATTTTTTTATTTTTTTATTTTTTTTTGTGTCTGTGTACACGATAAGTAGTCGAAATAATGCTACGATTTTCAACTTCAGTATCTTGTTCGATCAGAAAGTGAATATCGTTGGTGCATTGGGGAAGGTCAAAATTTAAATTTCCCAGTGGTTTTCAAAAGCGCCGGGAAAAACAAAAGAAAAATTAAGGAAAAACGGGAATTTTTACGCAAAATCGATTTTTCACAAAATTGAATTTGGTTTTTGGTGTAACTTTAAAAAAAATTACCGTAGATACATGAAATTTTGACTGAATGTTTATCTTAGCATCTTCTATACACCATAACATTTTCAAAATATTTTGATGTATTTTGAGCTCTTTACGGACATTTTTATTTTCCATTTTTTTTTAGTTTTTTTTCTAAAAATATCAATAACATTTTATTTGTTGGATAAAAAAGCTTGAAAATTTAATAGAAGGCTCCTAGTATATTGTTTCAAAGGCAGATGAAAAATATTAAAAATCGTTAGTCACAGTTTTTTTTTTTAAGCATTTAAAGTTCAAAAAATGAAAAAAATATGGAAAAATCACGAAAATTTGCAAATTATTTCGAGTTATAAATTCATAAAAATTTTTTTTTTTTAAATCTAAGATTTTAAA
>NW_021766912.1:0-1017 GCF_005508785.2 Acyrthosiphon pisum
ATTTTTCAACTGCTATTGTAACAATGTATCATTGAGCCTTGTATTAATTGTTTACACTTTTTGGCCCAATAGATAAAACTTTATTGATATATATAGAAAAAAAAACTAAAAAAATTGAAAACTTACAATGTTCGTAAACAGATCAAAAAGAGTCAAATTATTTTCAAAATTTTATCGTATATAGAAAATGCTAATATAAACATTCAGTGAAATTTGCAAGTTTCTACAGTCACTCGTTTTTTAATTACAACAAAATAAGAAAATCGTTATGTAAGAAATCGAGTGAATATCAAATGTTGTAAAAATATGAATTTCAAACGCTCATAAAAATTTAATTTGAATTTCTTATAGACATTTTTTTTTAGATAAAGGTAGATTATCCTACAAGGAATCTAGTATTACATTTTAAAATCTTAGTTCTAAAAAGAAAAATTTTTACGAATTATTAACTCAAAATAATTTGCTAATTTTCGTGATTTTTCCATATTTTGTCAATTTTTGAACTTTAAATGCTAATAAAAAAAAACTGTGACTAAGGATTTTTAATATTTTTCAATGAAAATCAATCAAATTTCTATGAATGTCATTGTAACAATATAGTAGGAGCCTTGTATTAAATGTTCAAGTATTTTTACTCAACAAATAAAGTTTTATTGACATTCATAGAAAAAAAAACTAATTAAATTGGAAACTGAAATTGTCCGTAAACAGCTCAAACAAATCAAAATATTTTGAAAATTTTATCATGTATAGAAAATAGAAATATAAACAACCAGTGAAAATTTCATGTATTTACAGTCATTCGTTTTAAAATTACACCAAAAACCAAAATCAATTTTCTCGAAAACAGATTTTGCGTAAAAATTCCCGTTTTTTCCTTAATTTTTCTTTGTTTTTCACGGTGCTTTTGAAAACTATTGGAAAAATGATACTTTTGACCCCCCCAAAGTACCGACTAGATTCACTTTCCTAGTAGAATATTTTTCTAAGTATTTTGATTCATGGAAATCGAATTTA
>NW_021766913.1:0-1170 GCF_005508785.2 Acyrthosiphon pisum
AGCAGTCGTCAAAAAGTAAAATTTTTATTTATCAAATTTTATTATATTTAAAATGAAGAGAAAAAATGAAAAATTAATAAAGACTGGTATCGTTATAGAATATAGATTATAGAATATAGGGTCGTTAAAGTCGATAAAGTAATCGATAAAGATTACAAGTGTTTAGCCATAGTGCACCATGCCACATCGTCTGTAAATTAATCAGTACGATAAGAAAAAGCCAGGCGGAAAAACTATTAGATTATTTTAGACTCGATTTAGTTTTATTTTGCAGTTGCTCAGTGCACGTCAGTTTCGTAGTACGTAGTCGTCGCGAGTGCACGTATATCAAAGTAATGGCTCCCCCGAAAATAAGAACGTATATCGATGATTATGTCAAATTTGGTTTTACGTTTATTGAAAAATATGGTGTCCAAAAGCCTTAGTGTGTTATTTGTCACGTTGTATTAAGTAACGATGCCCTCCGACCTAGTCGACTAGAACGACATTTAACCACAGCTCATCCGATGCTAAAAGGAAAACCTAAAGAGTTTTTTGTTGCTAAAAATTGTTGTTGAAAATTGACCATACCGGAGAGTTTCAACAAAATAATGAAAAAATTGTTGAATCTTCATATCACATCGCCTTCATGGTGGCTCAGCAAAAGAAACCCCATACCTTGGGTGAAACATTAATTAAACCTAGCATACTTAAAGCTGTTGAAATAGTACTTGGCGAAGAAGGTAAAAGGAAAATAGCTCAATTATCTCTTTCAGATAATACAGTGAAACGACGTATAGATGAATTAGCTTTGGACATTAAAAATCAGTTGATTCATAAATTAAAATATTCCGTATTCTTTGCAATCCAGTGTGACGAATCAACTGATGTGGCCAATTGTTGCCAGCTATTAGTTTACTGCCGTTTTATAAATGAACAGTCCATCGCAGAAGAACTTCTATTTTCCCAGGCTTTAAATTCCACCTCAAAAGGCTCTTAGTGTATTGTTTCAAAAGCAGATGAAAAATATTAAAAATCCTTAGTCACAGTTTTTTTTTATAAGCATTTAAAGTTCGAAAATTGACAAAATATGGAAAAATCACGAAAATTAGCAAATCATTTTGAGTTAAGAATTCGTAAAAATGTTTCTTTTTAAATCTAAGGTTTTAAAATGTAATACAAGATTCCTTA
>NW_021766914.1:0-1933 GCF_005508785.2 Acyrthosiphon pisum
GCCGTAATTTTTACGTATTTAGTCAAAATTTGAACTTTAAATGCTTATAAATAAAAATTGTGACAATGTATTCCTTTTATTTTGCAACTGCTATTGTAAAAATATGTTAGGAGCCTTGTATTAAATTTCCAAATCTTAGAATTAAAAAGAAAAACTTTTATGAATTTCTGTTTAAGATTATTTGAACATTGCCGTAATTTTTACGTATTTAGTCAAAATTTGAACTTTAAATGCTTATAAAAAAAAATTGTGCCTATGTATTTTTATAATTTTTGAATGGGAGTTAGAACAACATATGTGGACCCTTCTATTAAATTTTCAAGTATTTTGTCCCAGCTAATTTTTTTTTATCAACATTTATAAAAAAAAAATCAAAAAAAATCGATTATTTCAATTGCCTATAAATAGATTAAAAATTAGTGAAATATTTTGAAAATAAAACTATATAAAGAAAATGTCAATTTAAACAACTGGTAAAACTTTCAAGTGTCTACGACTCATACTTTTTGAATAATAACAAATATCAAAAATCGTTTGAGGCTAAACCGTTATTTAATGCGGTTTTGTAAAAATTTAAATTTCAAACACTCCTAAAAATTTTTTGTCTTAGTCCGGTTGAGTTTTTTTTACAGATATTTAAAGAAAAACTTATGGAGAACCTTGTACCAAATTTTAAAAGCTTAGTTATAAAAGAAAAAAATTTTACGATTTTTCAACCACAAAATTACTTGCAATTTTCGCAATTTTGACATATTTCGTATAAATTTAAACTTTAAGCACTTATAAAAAAAAATTGTGACTAACGATTTTGGATTTTTTTTTATCACTGTGAGAACAACTTATAAGAAACCTTGTATTAAATTTTCAAAGTTTTCTATCCAACCAAAAATTTTTTATCGTTATTTTAAAAAAAAATACTTAGAAAAATTGAAAATTTCATTTGTCTATAAATAGCTCAAAAAAAGTCGAAACACTTTGAAAATTTAACCCTGTATAGACAACGCTAATATAAACATCTGTTGCAAATTTCAAGTGCTTACAATAATTATTTTTTGAGTTACAGTAAAATTAAGTTTTCGTTTTTGTCAAAAATTGGTTTTGCGTAAAAATTCGCGTTTTTCCGTTATTTTTTTAACGTTTTTCCTGCCGCGTTTGAAAAGTATTGGGAAATTTTCACTTTTGACCCCCCAAAGTACCAACTAGATTCACTTTCCTTTCAGAAAAGGTACAACTTTTGAAAATCGAAGCATTTTTACTGCTCCAAAAGTTGTCGTCAGACCACAAAATAAAAAAAAAAAAAAAAAAAAAAAAACACACATCATTGTAAAATCAATACATTCATCACTTCGTTCAGAATCTAAAAAAAAAAAAACACACATCATTGTAAAATCAATACATTCATCACTTCGTTCAGAATCTAATAAATTTAAAATAAAAACTTTATGGTAATAATATTTTAATAAAAATAAAAATAAAAATGTTAAATAGACTATATGCACGAATTCCAAACTTTTACTCATCACACATAATTCATGCTTAAATAATATATTTCAAAATTAAACTGTATTTTATTTTTTAAACGATATCAATACATGTACCTAGGTATATCATTGGAATATAGGCAATATCCTGCAGTAGCTACCCTGCAATTGATGTAAAATTATATTATTCCAACGACTCATGTAGTCGTAATTGATCGATGTACCTATTTGAGTAACCAAATAATCCATATTATATAATGCATTAAATTCATTTTTTATTTGAGATTTCTTGAATTAATTTAATATGTAAATACATTTAATATTTAATACATCAACATATTATATTTTAATCAATGGGCCGAATCCAATTGTTTATTGGTAAAATATAAACATGGGTACTTAAAATCGATCATTCCATCGATGCACATTGTAGGAATCAACAGTTTGCATAT
>NW_021766915.1:0-1348 GCF_005508785.2 Acyrthosiphon pisum
CACAATTTGCCTGAACTTGAAGAGAATGTTTTTCAAAAAAATTCATGAAAATTATAAAGAATACCAACTGCCTAGATGATGAAGTGCTATGATAAAATAAAATTAGTTTGTTAATTATTAAACAAAGAGTGATTACAAACATAGTATACTAATGTAAAAAAAAAATTACCTTCAAAATGTAAGTAGGTATAAATTAATTTATTAATAATACTAAATAATCTAATACAATATACATAATATTATTAATAATAATTAAATTGTATTTTAATGTCATAGGTAGTTTCATAAAATATGGTCCAATTAATTGATTATTAAAGTACTGTACATACATTGGGGGCTATTGATTTGGTCCATTCCACTAAGTCCATTCCAGTAATAATAGTTATGCTTCATCAGTGAATAATATTATTTTCATCAACTATTTTGTACTTGCGAATTGGATTTTTGGAAAACATTAGTAAAATACCTTGTTGTTAATTGTAAGCTTACCTATCTAACTTTGAACCTAGTACTTTATACATTTTAATATTAATCATTCATAATACCATTTCAGAACTTTGATCGTAGTATAAGACCTATAAGAATATGATTGATAACTAATAGATACATTTTTATTGAGTTATCGTGATCCAAACATCACATGTATGGAAATTAAATATGTAAACATTTATGTATTCTATATTCACAGTTAATTATTTTAGTGCAAATGAATTCCTTTTACACTTAGTACAAATAATACCAATATCAACATTCTAAAATGTATGTTAATGAATTTAAATACTATAAATTATAATAATAATAATAATAATAATAATAGGTTTTAATTATTTTTCAGAATATCAATTTTAATATTTGAAACAACTATGAATGTATTGATGTAATTATTCAAATTCAAAAACCAATACCTATGTCGTCATCACTAATGTATGTAATGAAAAAACTTTAAATTACTTAACAAGAAAAATTTGCAAAGTAAAATATAATGAAGATTTCAATTTAATAGCAAAACAACATTTTTGTTACAATGTGAGTATTAACTATTATTTATTTTAAATTAGTTTATACTCAACCCAATTGTATTATATTGTTATTATTATTGTTATTGAAGGATAATATAAGCTAAGCGGTTGTCAACATTGAAATATTTTTGGTGTTAAAATAAATATAAATGCATAACCTTCTTGGTATTAATATTATTATAATCCAATATTAAATCCAAAAAAACAGAATAGAACAATAAATAGTTAATAGAACAATTCTAGTTCTAAGTCCAAAAATAGAATTTTATCAATTGGGTCCCAGTCCTTACAAGAATTTTGCAAAATGACCCAAGTCCAAATCATGGACT
>NW_021766917.1:0-890 GCF_005508785.2 Acyrthosiphon pisum
TATTTGCGCTCATGGGCTTATTATAGTAACCTGGTTATTGAGTACCTATTACAATACCTACTGTACCTAATAATGCATAGCCTAAGTAATACGTAACTGGTACGTGTGTAAGTACCTAGTACCTACTTACTTTAGTAATAGTATTAATTATCTTGGATATAATTTTTTACCCATCCACCCGGTCCCCACCCACCCCCCATTTTAGGTGGTTCATTTGAACCACCATAAGTGCGTACTCGGCGCCACTGGACTAGACTAGAGTAGGATTTAGGATTTTTTTGTGTTAGACCCACTGTCTTTTTCCAAGTTTTACAACACAAATATTTAAAAATGGCCCAATTTATTAACATAGATGATAGGCCAATAGTTGGGGGGCACCTCTGCTCCCCCTTAAATCCTCCACTGGTACCAGACATGTCATCTCACGCAATTTCGTGCGGCCTCCTACGGCTCTCGTGACTCGTTTCTAGTTCACTCTATTTTCGTGTCATGGAAGTTCATGGTACAAATTACATAGGTAGTACAAATTAAGATTTACGGGTTATAATAGGGATTCCTGAATGGGTTTACACAAAATCCACCTGTTAAAAAATTGTAGAGGAGATTTTTATTATGATCCTATTATAAGGCCATTCCAGGGGCGGCTCCAGGGGGGGGCCCTAGGGGCCGCGGCCCACCCTCCCAACGCCGGTATTTATAAAAATATATATTGTTAAAATAAATGCATATTAAATTATTATAATATTGTCATATGGACTATATGGGCTATAGAGGTATGACGGTGTATACGATGTACCTGCTGGGTAAATGGAATAAAAATAAAAAGACTTGAATTTGTGCTATAAAATGTTTGTTTTCTTTTTGTTATAAGATTTTGTGAAATTTTAACT
>NW_021766918.1:0-857 GCF_005508785.2 Acyrthosiphon pisum
TAAGCAGGGTTTGTTACTTCATGCACTAAAAAATGCATAAATAAGCATGCATTCATGCACTAAAAATTGTCAAAATATGCATTAAAATATGCACTAAAAAGTTCGAAAATATGCATTTATATGCTCTAACATTTTTAAATTATGCACTCAAAACATGCATTATGTAAAAAAATCATGAAAAAGTTTTAAAATAATAAGAATTAATCCATAAATTTAAAAAAATTCAAATTCTTCCACAACATTTTGCAAACGGCCCGCAACTGTTTGTTTTTCTTTCGGCATTGTTAAAATAAAATATGAATAATGTGTACAGTAGTAACCTACCTATACCTCACATGAAAACACTAAAACAGGAAATTGAATGGATAAACGCATACGACTCATACGAGTAAACTCATCGGCGAGTGTAAGAAAACTATACTGTAGAGTGTAGCAATGTACAAAATTATAAATGCTGGTTGGTGAGAAGCTGCCACTTTTACGGTGGAGGATGGTAGTGGTAGCGATTACACTGTTTCCGCGATATTTCGTAATACGCGTAAAATCTAAATAAGTATGTAGGTACTAGGACATTAGGTAGTCACACGCTCACTGAATAAAAATAAATCAAAACACTATAATTTTGTAAACAGGAATGTAAATAAGAAACAAAAAACATTTCAAATATTTGTCTAAAAAATATTTTTATGAAATAATATGCACTAACGACTGTAAAAAATCGACTATATGCCAAATATGCCTTTACACCCAAAACATGCAAAAACATGCACCATCAACTTCATATTATTATTACTATTGTTATGAAACGGATTTGTATCTCAGCTAGCATGTTTTCCTGTGTAGCAAAAAAAAACATG
>NW_021766919.1:0-1695 GCF_005508785.2 Acyrthosiphon pisum
AATACTTGAAAATTTAATAGAAGGGTCCACATATGTTGTTCTAACTCCCATTCAAAAATTATAAAAATACATAGGCACAATTTTTTTTTATAAGCATTTAAAGTTCAAATTTTGACTAAATACGTAAAAATTACGGCAATGTTCAAATAATCTTAAACAGAAATTCATAAAAGTTTTTCTTTTTAATTCTAAGATTTGGAAATTTAATACAAGGCTCCTAACATATTTTTACAATAGCAGTTGCAAAATAAAAGGAATACATTGTCACAATTTTTATTTATAAGCATTTAAAGTTCAAATTTTGACAACATATTATGTAAAAATCACGAAAATTCGTAAATTATTTTATGCTAGAAATTCATAAAAAATTTTCCTTTTATATCTAAGATTTCAAAATTTAATACAAGGCTCATAATATATTTTTACAATAGCAATTGAAAAATAAAAGAAATATATAGTCACGATTTTTTTTTTATAAGCATTTAAAGTTCAAATTTTGACTAAATACGTAAAAATTACGGCAATGTTCAAATTATCTTAGACAGAAATTCATAAAAGTTTTTCTTTTTAATTCTAAGATTTGGAAATTTAATACAAGGCTCCTAACATATTTTTACAATAGCAGTTGCAAAATAAAAGGAATACATTGTCACAATTTTTATTTATAAGCATTTAAAGTTCAAATTTTGACAACATATTATGTAAAAATCACGAAAATTCGTAAATTATTTTATGCTAGAAATTCATAAAAAATTTTCCTTTTATATCTAAGATTTCAAAATTTAATACAAGGCTCATAATATATTTTTACATAGCAATTGAAAAATAAAAGAAATATATAGTCACGATTTTTTTTTTATAAGCATTTAAAGTTCAAATTTTGACTAAATACGTAAAAATTACGGCAATGTTCAAATTATCTTAGACAGAAATTCATAAAAGTTTTTCTTTTTAATTCTAAGATTTGGAAATTTAATACAAGGCTCCTAACATATTTTTACAATAGCAGTTGCAAAATAAAAGGAATACATTGTCACAATTTTTATTTATAAGCATTTAAAGTTCAAATTTATACGAAATATGTCAAAATTGCGAAAATTTGCAAGTAATTTAGTGGTTGAAAAATCGTAAAAATTTTTTCTTTTATAACTAAGTTTTTAAAATTTGGTACAAGGTTCTCCATAAGTTTTTCTTTAAAAATAATATATCCTAGACTGACAAATCATCTCCGTTCAGAATCGTTTTTCGTATACAATGATATAATATCATTGGATTCAAATTTAATTCCATCCATTACAGTAACCCACTTGTAACCTACTGTACAGCAGAGCGACATCCACGACTTACCCGCCTTTTTATTTTTAATTGCACTTGAAACTTTTTAACGTATATTTTTACATTTCAAGAAACACATTTATAACTTTCTAAACGAGAAATCATAGTTTTATAAAAAAAACTTGCAAGTCCCATAAAGTCTGAGTCCTATTAATAACCTAACGTACCAATAACAATAACAATAACAATCGGCGTTTGGAAGTTATTTCTTACGATGGGATGCGGCTAGATAATAATAATAATAATAATAATAATAATAATAATAATAATAAAAAAACTCGCTTCAATAATTGCCACTTTTGTGAGACTTTGTGTACACAGAATAATAATATTGTTAGGCCAAGTTAGGGCTGGTTACAA
>NW_021766920.1:0-1005 GCF_005508785.2 Acyrthosiphon pisum
ATGGCGGATTGGACGCATTTCCCGTCGCATCCTAGATGTAAGTGAAAATCGGGGGCCTGTGGCTTTGAGCTGGTACCGAATTTTGGTGCAAGTAATTTGTGATAAGGATTAGAGATAAAGCTTGGTGGAAATGTTTAAAATTCAAGAGTCACTATTCGTCACTCACGATCTAAATTGATGGACTGAAAATTTCTTACGTTTGTCCTCTACTATTGGTTGCTAAAAAGTGTAGAGTTGATAGCTGTATTTGATTGTCTAGCTATCAGTCATCAAATCACACAGGTAGGCAATCCGACTGCGTCGGATCGCAGACGATGGGCGAATCCTATAATATCAGGTAGACAATCCACCTGCGGTGGATTGCGGACCCCGTTACATGCATACGTATAACTGCAGGGTTTTTTTTTATTCATTTTTTTTGACTGCACAACTTGGGTTATAGTAGGGAATTTGTCCACACATACGAAACCTTATGAACTGTTATCCGTTAAACTGTCAGGTGAGCCCTAGCCCCACCTCCCCAGAGCTGTATTTCTAAACAATTTTATACTGTTAAAAACAAAATTACAAAAAAAAAAAAAATCATCGACATTTTCTAAAAATTATGACTTGCAGGTCACCCTCTAATCATGTCTCTGGGTCCGCCCCTGTGAACTGGCACAGTTCTACTACTTAGTACCTCCTAACCTACTGTCTTTTTCATAAGACTGCATAATATGGGTACTCAGAAAGTCAAAAACGATATGTAAAAACATATAAATCCTGACTCTATACACTCGATACACAAATAAATACTTTTATATTAATGCATTATTTTTATTTTTCATTTGTAAATAATAATTTTAAAATTTTGTTTGTAATATAAGTAATAATACTTACTAAGTATATTTACTTTGAAATAGGTAATTTGTAATAATAAATTTGCTTATAAAATTGAAAACAATCATTGGCTAGGTAGGTTCCTAATTTCTTTATATTTTTGAAAATACTTTTACATCAATAAAG
>NW_021766921.1:0-1161 GCF_005508785.2 Acyrthosiphon pisum
CAACGACTGTTTTCCCGCTAGCATCGATATTCGGGGCAGGGTTTTAACAAATACTATAGATATCAATACGGGACAGTGAATGTTAAAATTCTTGCAACATATCCCCCCAAAATCATAGTGGTTGCCTATATCAGAAATCCTTGGGCGTAGCCGACATATGATAAGAAGTTTCAAAATTTACAATTTTTAACAAATCATTATTATCAAAATATAATACAGACACATATCTATAGTATTTGATGATAATCTATTTTTAATTTGTGTACTTATTTGAATTAGAAATTAGGTGTAATATTAGAGTCAACGCCGTAAAATGTTTTAAGTAGGCAACCTATACGTTTTCGGGGGGACAAAATGTGTCGCGATTTTTAATCGAACTGTCCCGTATTCTTATCTATAGTATTTGGTTTTAATCTGCCGCGACTCGACCTTAATTGTAGCGGTACGGTTTTTGTGACGGATGCCGTGTCCGTACCGATCGGATTTAGTGCTCGTCGGAGGGTGTCTCCCAGTCAGACTTCCCCTTTGCACGTGTGCGTCCGCGAGTATACAATACACAGTCAAATATTAACCAAATGTATCATAACGCATTATGTCAAAACAAGAATGATATTCACTTGCAAAAAAAAAAAAGGCGGGTAAGTCGTGGATGTCGCTCTGCTGTACAGTAGGTTACAAGTGGGTTACTGTAATGGATGGAATTAAATTTGAATCCAATGATATTATATCATTGTATACGAAAAACGATTCTGAACGGAGATGATTTGTCAGTCTAGGATATATTATTTTTAAAGAAAAACTTATGGAGAACCTTGTACCAAATTTTAAAAACTTAGTTATAAAAGAAAAAATTTTTACGATTTTTCAACCACTAAATTACTTGCAAATTTTCGCAATTTTGACATATTTCGTATAAATTTGAACTTTAAATGCTTATAAATAAAAATTGTGACAATGTATTCCTTTTATTTTGCAACTGCTATTGTAAAAATATGTTAGGAGCCTTGTATTAAATTTCCAAATCTTAGAATTAAAAAGAAAAACTTTTATGAATTTCTGTTTAAGATTATTTGAACATTGCCCGTAATTTTTACGTATTTAGTCAAATTTGAACTTTAAATGCTTATAAAAAAAATTGTGCCTATGTATTTTTAATAATTT
>NW_021766922.1:0-1529 GCF_005508785.2 Acyrthosiphon pisum
TAGGTATTTGTTGAACAAGTGAATCTATCAAAAACCCACCCGATGGACTGCAAGGGCTGAATCAATTAAAGCTGTTTGGATATCATATGAATAAACTATTGATACATGTTACATTAGGTCTCTCTAAAAAAATTCTCAGTTTTGACTTTGTAATTTGTTTATCATTTATAAATATGTCATGTATAAAACAAAAATCTTCACAGAAAACCTAGAAGCTACAGAATTAAATATAATTGATGCGTTAATGTTACTAACACATACTATTGACAGTTTAACCAGAATGAGTGATGATAATATGGCAGTAGATAATTTAATAGAAAGTGCAATAATTTTTGCTAAAAAATTAAATATTAACCCAGAAGAAGATTTTAATCGACAACATCGAAGAAGATTGAAGCCCAAAAAGATATACTCGAATGCTTGTACACAGTGAACAATCATTATAAAAGCTTTTTGCAGAATGGAATTCAAAAAAGTATTCAATACATTAATATATTTGTCTTCTGAACACTAACGTTCTACTTCGGGAGTAGATCGCTTATTAAATTGTAACGAATATTTAACTGATGAAATTGATATTCATTTCATGGTGAAACATTGGGCTCTTCTTAAAGAATGACTACTTAATATATTATAAAAATATTGTTTTTTTGTTTTAAAAATAATATTCTTTTTAATAAACATTGTCTAATGATTTAGCAAGTTGCATTAAGGGGCCTCACTACTTTCGTCAATTTTAGCTGAAAAGACCTAAAATATTGACAAAATTAAAGTTAGTTAACGTTGTCCGATTTTGATATTGAAAAAAATTCAACTCGCCAGAAAATTGTCTATAGATCCTACGAAACACTTTTTAAAATCTAAATTGTATATTATTGTGATCTGTAATTGAAAACTTGAAAATATCAAATTTTTCGGATCATAATTAAAATTAAAATTAATATTAAAAACAGAAAATGTTTCGTACGATCTACAGACATTTTTCTGCTAAATTCAAATATTTTTTCAGAATCAAAATCAGACAACGTTAACTAACTTTAATTTTGTAAAGACAAACGTATGTTTTTGTAAAATTCGTGTAGTGAAATTGATATATTTATCAAGTTATTGACATGTATATGCGCGTACGAGAGACGATACCCTCATTTGATTTCACTCACACTAATAATCATTTACAGCTAACACATAGATCTCGGGTGGCTATGACAAGATTAGCCTAAATGTAGCCCTTCAAATAATGGCCGTAGTGAGGCCCCTTATTTAGTACTTATTCAACCTAATTGGGGATATTATTAATTCATTGGATAGTATCTCAATGAATAACGATACAAATATCCTGTTTTCGTGAGACGAACAAGTTAGATGTATTTATTAAAAAATTTACTTGTATGTAAATTACGTGAGTCATTGAGTATGCAGAATAGTATAGTCGGAAAATCACTTAATTTTCAGTCGGCAAATTATAGTGAATACACCCAAAAAAAAAAAATTTATAGCGCCGGCCCTGGCATCTTAAATAAAATGTCAGC
>NW_021766923.1:0-1695 GCF_005508785.2 Acyrthosiphon pisum
ATTGCTTGGTGATTTTCGGTAATATATAAAATTAAATTATATCGTAACAATAATCCGAATCACGGTCATTTTTTGCCCTGAGGGTTCATAGTAGGCATATGTATAGTCTACACAAAAATCGGTAAACTATAATAATAACAGTTGTGGTATCGTACTACCACCAAAGTACTAATATTATAGGTACCCAATAACATAATAATATCAATAAAATTGTCACTTTTATAGTTATATTGCGTGTCACGCACACCTGACTTCTATCGCTAATAATTATAGTCAACCGCTTACTTCCAATGACCAATAGGTAGTATAATAATTATATTGAATGCATCAAAAATAAACGAATTATTATTATTTCTGTTGACAATTACCTACGTATAGTATTATTAAATAATCTTTTAAATAATCTTGTACGTACGACCCAGAGGCGATTTTAGTAGTATTTTTTTGGGAGCTGATTTATGCATTAACATCCCCCCCCTTCATAACAAAAATCTATCTGTAACCAGAGTAATTAATGTTTAATAAAAAGCAAGACAGCACGCGTAAACCAATTTAAACGAGCCAACACAAGCAACGATTCGATCAGGACTGTCCTGACCAGTGGCGTACCCAGGGGGGGGGGGGGCTTAGAGGGCTTCAGCCCCCCCCCCATTTGGCCGTGTTATGGAATACATTTTATATTATAAAATACAAAGTACCAACCATTATATTCCTAAAAACAGTGTTGAATACAACGTTGAACGTACTATTATCTTAAGTAACAACGACCTATTATAAGCAATAATCGTATAACATATTTTTTATAATAAATCAGTCCCTACTTCCTACTAATTAAATATATCACTAATATATTATGTATGTGTTATAAAAAGTATATAATAATGAAATATTACAATTAACTGCTATAAGACTTTATTGAAAATTGTTTGTTAAGATGATGTTAAATTTTGATTTACTTTGTTTAGCCCCCCCCATTCGAAAATCCTGGGTACGCCACTGGTCCTGACTGTAACAATAACAACCGTATATGTGGTTTTATGTTGAAGTGCGGGCCGGCCATAATACCAGCATCTATACCGCATATATTTTTAGTATTATAGGCGATGAAAATCGAGCCTCACGATGATCATTGCGCATTGCGTGCATTTGCGTACATACGCTTGTAAGTGTAATTTATGTAGGTAGGTACGCTAACGCAAACTCAAAGGCGACTTGCATTTCTTATCGGTTTATATCTATCTTTGGTAATAAACACGAAATTATATCCAAATCCAATATAATAAACGATAATTCATAGAGACCTACTCAAAATAAGTAAAAAATAATAAGTAATAAGTAATAATAAATAAAACACTATAAGTAATACCTAAAAAGTACTTGCAGGTCGGGTGCCTGCCCATTGACGCTACCTCCTGTTATAAACCTTGTATTAAATTTACACATTTTACTTATTGTGTTATATAGATTGTAAATAAAAAAAAACTTCGTAAAGAAGAATTTTTTTACTTCAAAATTATAGGTGAGGCGACGCTTCACTTGCCTCATCCTGCCACTGTTACGACCGAATATCCTTGAAGAATGAAGACACATATCACTTGTATTCCTTTACAAGTAATTTAGCGTTACGTGTATATATTTAACAATCTAATCCCCCACCAAATTGAAGTTTTACTCTCATATAGCATATATTTTGTG
>NW_021766924.1:0-988 GCF_005508785.2 Acyrthosiphon pisum
TTTTTTTTCTATAAATATCAATAAAGTTTTATCTGTTGGGCCAAAAAGTGTATAAATTTAATATAAAGCTCCTGATATATTGTTACAATATCAGTTGAAAAATATTAAAAATACATAGGCACAATTTTTTTTTATAAGCATTTAAAGATCAAATTTTGACAAAATTTATCAAATTTTAATTTGAAAAATTATTTTGTACTTAAAAATTTATAAAATGTTCAATTTTTGTACCTAAGAATTAAAAATTTAAAACAAGATTCCGCGTAAGTAATTAATTCTGTTACCAAAAAATCTAAAATATACATTTAAACAGTTTGTTTTTATAGTCATTTTAAGTACAAATTTGGACGAAATTACATATTAAAAACCTAGGATAACTCTTTTAGTTATTTTGTTGTGATTGTATAATATTATTCGTGGGTACTTGAAACTTCTAAAGTATACTATCATATATCTATGATTTTACCACGGTTTTTTTTTGATGTATAACGCGTTATAACTTATAAGTACCTAATAGATATTATGATATGATTAGTTTGGAATTTATTATAGGTACCTATTATAGGTAAATTTTTTTTATATACTATATAGACTATAATATAATATTATGTCTAATACATAGACTGATATACCGTCTCCGCTCAGAATCGTTTTTCTTATACAGTGATATTATATCATTGAATTCAAATTTAATACTGTCCATTATACAGTGACCCACTTCTAACCTACTGTACAGCAGAGCGACATCCACTTACCCACCTTTATTAATATTGAATTTAGTAATTCATCTTGTGTGTTTAATTTTGAAATTATTTTTATAAAAGCCTCTTTGTCGAATTTTAAATTATTTATTTCATCTAAATGAATGGGTTTCGGATAGCGTTGATTAAGTGTAATATTGCATCATGAATCATTTAAAATACTTAACTCTAAAGGCAGTGTTGCAAATCACGATTCTACCGGTTGCTTTGTTATTAATATGCCTTTA
>NW_021766925.1:0-1388 GCF_005508785.2 Acyrthosiphon pisum
TTTCTATTCATACATTTTAATATAAAACCACCATGGATAAGTGTATTCTTTTCAGTAAAACATCCAAAGTATCGTCTCGCCACATTACGTACATTTTCATTTGTAAGTATTATTTTCTGGTTGTAATGATTATATTTCTTAATAATATGGAGTCAGTCTAATTTGCTAATTTGTTCACAAACATAGATTTCCAAAAAATCAATGAAATAGAAGCAAATAATGGCTAAAAATCTTTGAATTAAATGATTATCCCAATTTCTACCTGGCATAGAATTCTGCGGTAATCATTTCACAATAATTAGTGGTTGTAAACAATGCTCGGTAAATTAGTAAACATGGTCAGAGGCTGTCTCAAAACATAATCCAAACCACCTGTCTGGGATAGAGAAGTAAAATAAATGTTAGTGATTCACGGTACTACTAACGGTAATACTACGGTATTCATTGGTACTACTCTGAGCACGACTAGTAAATCGCATCTAAAAGGTAAAATTGTTTAACATAATTCGTAAATTAAGTAATTATATATTTTTTACAATTTGCATTTTCAAAAAATTTTGATTCTCCAACGATGAGTTAGAAGAAAATGAACAGACGAATAAAGGATTTGGAGTCCATACAGTTGATTTTAATTCACGCAGAAAAGCATTAGATACCCAATAATGTATAATTCACACACACTTATGTAAGTATATCACTTAAGTATCCAATTTTAAATGTTTGCCAAAACCAAAAGTTACTTAATAGTTTATCGTTTTTAGCTCATACAATGGATTATACTTATTATGGTTATCTAAAGTAAAATATATGATGTACCACATACAAGGAGCTACGTAGTGGAGCCAATGTATTGATAATTTTTCTGACGTTGACTTTCTTGAAGATAATTCTACCGACTCTGCAGATGAAGCCATACCTTATTGGAGTGAATTATGAAACTGAAAGGTGAGAATATTGTTGATAGGTTTTTATTCCAGATCTATTTTACTGTGCTATTAGTTAATATACCCACCTGTTCACGGGACACATTGTATAATATCTAATTTTGTGCGTGGACATATTATATTCAGCCCTTTTAGTCAAAATAAATAATTATATGTTACAATCTTAAAATATCCATGACTTGTTTTAAAGATGAAATACAAATATAACAAGTACTTGCCCCCATAAGGTTCTTTAAAAAATATTCTAGCCTTTTAAGTTTGATTATAACATTATGTCATATCACTCTAATATTATAAGACTAACGGTACAAAACTGGATCTACTGTACACACATTTGCATGTTGCTCGTTATGCAATTAAAGAAGACAAATGGTGCACTGACATATTTTTAATAAGTTTTAATTTTTACGTAATACAATTTTGGTGAGCAAGAATCCAATTTTA
>NW_021766926.1:0-8664 GCF_005508785.2 Acyrthosiphon pisum
GGCCCCCATTTAATTTAACTAATTAATTTACTTATATTGATTAACGCAGGGTGGCCTAGTTAAAATATTATATTGTATAGCACAACAATAATAATGATAAATAATGATACATAATATAATTCTGAGGTCAAGTACTCAAGTAAATTGTTTCTAAACTATAATTTTAAAAACAATGATTGAGTAGTAGGTAGTACCTACATAATCTACGTCGAAGCATATTAAATATTATTATGTGATATACCATATACGCGTGGTATACTGCGACCACATGACGTACCTATAGTTGTTGCTATTAAACATCGAGTGTGACAGCTCAGCTGAGGATTGGTGGGGGAGGTGTAGATCGTTTCGATTTTGATTTTACTCGCGGTCGATTGTCGGGTGAGTGCGTGCTTTTTTCAAAACGTCACCGATCGTGTTACCTATACATTATACAGGGTGTTTCTAAAATGGATGAGGTAACTAGTAGAGGCGTACTCAGTGTGATGGCCCAATGAAGATTTTTTTTGAAATTTTTTTTTATCTTCAAAATCTGGGTTTATACAAATTATTATTAGAACATTATCTTAAATATAAAAATAAATGGTCTAGTTGTATTTTTTGCAAAATCTCATACGAATCGAGATGTCACATCATTTTCACGCTTCTCGCGCGTTTTTAACGCTCGAAAGCCGACTAAAAAAAAAAATGGTGTGGCTCATCGATTTGTATGAGAACACTACAAGATAAACAGTGGTGATATTTATTTGTTGTTATTTAAAATACATGATTAATTAACAATTATTTTGCATTGTCAACTAATAAAAATGATAAAATAATAACAAAATTAGGGTTAACAAAGTTTTAAATGATCGAATTTACTGAAATACTAACATACATTGATTTGTGTGATTTATATGTACAAGTAATAAAATATGGTAACTTTTATCCGTAATGTACGGTCTATTATAAAATAACTAATTGACCGTAATTTTTACGTAAAGAACATTAGTTGATTTAATTATAGCTGAGTTCAATACTAAGGGTCCGACTGGTTACTAAGGGCCTCACCGGCAATTTACTTATAAAGGGCCTCAACAATAGTGATAAATAATAATTCGCTTGAAAAAGATGAATAATTTTTTTCACCAAAAATTATCATAAATTAATAAACTTTATAATTTACAGTTGTTACTCAAGACAACATATTTATCTTTATTTATTGTTTTTTTTTAGTTAAATTAATTGACAATTTATTTTATAGTAATTTTTAGGGATCGATTATAATAAATTATCAAAATTGTTGGTACCTACTTAATTTTGATAACTGTTAAAAATGTTATTTATTAATTTAAGGCAAGGAGGAAAATGTAGAAAGTTTTATAGAAGAGTATGTACCTATATAGTATCAGACGCTTTGGGTTAAATGTTAAGACACAATATAAACAAATAATGAAAAAACAATATTTTTTTATTTCATTTTAAATACAACTTTTATAATATTATAAATCAAGGATAGTAATAATTATAATTTATAATTAAATAATAATTATTAAGATAAATTTAATTCTAAAATAACAATCGTTTCATTTCATTAGAATATGTACTTTCAAGCTTATCAATAATGACATCATAGTTCCATTCGGAAATAATATCTGCTTCAGAATTTATTAAGATAAAGGATTCCAACAAGTCTTGACCAATAAGAGATCTGAGACGAGTTTTGATAATTTTAAGCTTAGAGAAAGAACGTTCACATGAGACTTGGGTAAAAGAAATTTTTAATAAAGTTTCATATGCAATATAAAAATCTGAGTATGCACTACTATGAAATTAAAACCTCTCAATAATTTAATAGAACGTGGAATGCACTTTTGATCAATAGAACAAAGTGTTAGAGTTTCTTCTTCATCATTTTCTAAATCAGAATAAGAGGTGGAATTTTCTGATTCAACTGTAGTGACATTTGATTGATACTCTGTATTATTTGAAATATTACGATAAATAGATGCAAAAGATATTAATTGATCAACTAAATCATAATCTAGTAATCATCAACTACTACACTGTTATACTGTGTTTATGTTTGATTATTTTTATTTTATAAATAACCATTTGTACATAAATGCACATCATAAATACAGTTCATATTAAATTCTATAATTATGATTTTTCCGTTAGGTCGGGTCCCATATATATATTCATTCATTACAATCATTACATTCATACAGATAAGGGGGCCTCACTGGCTATTTCCAGTCTGTTGTATTGGCCAGCCGACTCTGTCAATACTGAATATTGAACAACAATTTAAATTTATTTTTAAGATTTAAGTTTTTAATTTACATTTTGAACAATGGATTACACTAACATTGAATATTCAGAAGGAACACGTTTATGCCAAAGAATTACCTAAATAATAGAGATGAACTTTTGATGAGAATTAATAATGTAACTGATATCATTCGTCAAACACCGAATTTGTTGGAAAAAACTTGCAATTCATTGCATCGTCAGATCGAAAGTTCATCGAAGTTAACGGGAGTTACATATTCACAGTAGCTGTAGATAAAAATAGGTTTTCAAAATAAAGTGTATTTAATTATGAATATTTTACAAAGTAAAACAACTTAAATGTATTTCAGTAAATTTGATCATTTAAAACTTTGTTAACCCTAATTTTGTTATAATTTTATAATTTTTATTAGTTGACAATGTAAAATAATTCTTTAATTAATCATGTATTCTAAATAACAACAAATAAATATCACCACTGTTTATCTTGTAGTGTTCTCATACAAATCGATGTGCCACACCATTTTTTTTTTTTAGTCGGCGATTCGAGCGTTAAAAACGCGCGTAAAATTATGTGACACCTCGATTCGTATGAGAATTTTACAAATAATACAACTAGACCATTTATTTTTACATTAATGATAATGTTCCAATAACAATTTGTATAAACCCTGATTTTGAAGATAGAAAAAAAATTTTAAAAAAAACTTCATAGGGTCATCACACTGAGTACGCCTATACTAATTACCTCATCCATTTCAGAAACACCCTGTATATATATACATTATATCATCATACAATACAATATAATATACATTATACAGAAACCAGCTTCGGTAATCAGTGCTAAAAGAAAAAAGTACGTCTAAAACGAAACACTCATATCGGCGGTCTTCGTCTTTATTATAATATTATTATTGTCGAAAACGACACGTGAAGCGCAGAGGTCACGTCCGCGACAATAACAATACACGTTGACATATTACATTATATGAGGGCACTATGCATATAATATTCAAATATTATAATTTATAAACGTTTCGAACGTCAAGGGGTCTAGCGATGATGATCGATAAATCATAAAAAGGTACCGTCACGGCCGTATCGGTAGGGTTCATCATTACAACCGCGGAACTATATAGAGATCTACGGGAAAACAGTTTTGCGTCCGATAGGTACGCCATTTTAGCTCGACTTCATTGCGTGCACGAGCTCAATATTATCCATTGTTAGGGCCGATAATGTAGATATATGATTAATAAAGTACTTATCGATGTTTTATTTCAGTATAGACTATAAAGAGTAAGAGTACTCTTTAGATTCTGAGCGGCTCCGATGACTGTATTGAATTTACAATAATGTGTGTTTTTTCTTTTGAATTAAAATTTTTTTTTTGTGTCTATCATCACCGCTAACTGGGTCACTAACTGCTTTGATTTTATTCAACAGTATCTGCAGGTCTGATAGGAAGATCATTCCAATTAGTATATTCGGGAGGTTGGAATTTAAAATTCTCAATAGTTTTCAAAAGTGCATGGAAAAACAAAACAAAAATTAAGGAAAAACGCAAATTTGTACGCAAAATCCGTTTGGTTTTTGGTGTAACTCTAAAACATGGCATTTTCACTGATCGTTTATATTAGAAATGTATAAACACGATAAAATTTTCAAAATATTTTGACTTGTTGTGAGCGGTTTACGGACATTTTCAGTTTCCAATTTTTGTAGGTTTTTATTTTATAAATATCAATAAAAGTTTACTTGTTGGATAAAAAACCTTGAAAATGTAATACAAAGCTCAGAATATATTGTTACTTTAGCAGTGGATAAATATTAAAAATACATTGGCACATTTTTTTTTATAAGCATTGAAAGTTTGAATTTTGACAAAATGTATCAAATTTAAAATTTAAAAACTATAATAAAACGTTCAAATTGTATAGCTAAGGTCTAAACATTATAAATGGGTGTAAAGGTGCTAAGGTATAAAAATTCAAAACAAGTTTCCATGTAAATAGGTAAATAAATTACTTTATTCACAATAATATCATAAAATATAATTAGTAATATATCATAGGCTGACTGACCGTTTTCGCTCAGAATTGTTTCTCGTATACCGCAATGATATTATATTATTGAATTTAAATTTAAAAACCATCCATAACAATGACCCACTGGCCACTTGTAACCAATTCTAGAGCAGAGCAACACCTATAGAGCCTCTTTAGGCCATAATAAATGTGGTAATAATCGATGGACCATTATACACCATCGTTTATGGCAGATGTTCTAAATCAGCCAAAAAAAAAAATTAAACTATGATTATCAACTTATATCATATATTATCATATATAGTATATGATCTAAGATTATCAACGTCTACGTGTTCAATAATTTATTTTATATCTATTAAAAATGACCAAAATTTGATCTGTGTGTATCAAAGTGGCGGTAAATAAAATTATTCAATCTGGCAAAAATCTGGTACATTTTGGTTGAAAGAAGAATTGATGTATGTACTTTAATGAATGACAATGACAATGACAATTAAAATATTTTTAAATATGAAGCATACTAAGGGAAGAAATGATATTATATTAATTCATTATTTTGTTGTTGTGTTGCAGGGGTATGGGATATGGGAGCTACAAACCCGAGGTAAACTCTGCAATAATTTTTGTAGTTTTCTCTACATCTCCATTAATAAATCCTGAGAAAGCCTCTGATAAAATATTTATATAAGCTATGGCAGTATGGCCCATGAGTTAGAAACTCAGAAGATGAAAATGATGAAATACAACTGCATAGGCTCCAAGATTAAGTTAATGTTACCACAATCTTTGGAAATAATAAAAGACCCCTCTGACTTAGAGGCTCTAAGTTTAAATAACTTTGTAACTATGAAGGTACCTAATGGTACTATAAAGATATTTAAAATATATTATATTTATATTTAGTCATATAACATCGATATAGGTAAGAAATATTATACTGTGACAGTGGAGCGCGTACTCCCTTATAAGCGGGACGTAAGAAAAACCATTACTAGTATTTATAATCAATGGAAAAACGTACGGACGACGATCACGTCACGACAGCCGATACGCCGATGGATGACCTATCACCTAACCGATGTTTTTTGGTGTCTCGACGTCTAGTGCGCGTATTATCTCGATGTTAAATTGGTACTATCAGAGTTTTTAAATAAAATATAATATAATATGTTATTTAAAATCTCTGGGTACTATACTACCTACTATATTAATACCTATGCAGTATGAATACTGGATCAATTTATGCGATAGTCACAGACATATAAAGCAATTTGTTTTATATTATGTCTTTGGTGATAATAATATAGTAGTATAATATGACAATACAATATACATAATATATTAGTTCTATGTCTACCACATCAACTTGTATACTATGTTATTATATTAACATTACGACCATTATCATTTATTAGCTTTTTCGTTTCATAAATTTATATATTCCCGTTGTTACTCAGTACTTACATTAAAACCAAAAGATACTTAAGGAAGGTATGTATCAATATTATGTAATTTAATTTTAATATTGTATAATTATACACCGTATAGTACCTATATCTCAGTATGTGGTTGGTATCTATAGCCTATAGATTATACCTAGCCAATTACCTAGGTAGGTATACTAGCTGTATGCCTATCATTAAGCATAACTGTAGTAGGTATTATAATATTAATACCTAATACAAGTGAACAACCATCATTGCTAAGCCTAACAATAATTTGAAAAAATATTTAAAATTACAATAAATCAATAACTTAAATATTATTTAGTATCGTAAGTACCTATAGGTACAATATAATATAGGTTATGTACCTACCTATATAGCTATTAAAATTATTTTTCAATAATAAACAAATTAAATCCCATATAATATAATATGAAAATAATATTAATAATTTAATTCAGTTGTAGTGCATATTTAGTGCAAATATTTGTCTTAAAATTAATAATTTAAAAAATATATTAGACAATATCCAAGGAACACGTCCCACGGCCCACAGCTCACGATAATATTAAGTTCCCCACGCCGAGATCCTTCTAGGTGTGGCCATTGTTATTGTGTAGATAGTAGGTAAATTGTACTAGACTAATAATTGTCAATTTAAAATGTACGTGCCTATTTATTAAATTGTTTAAAGTCTGTGTGTCTTTTAAATTTTAATAATTTTATCTTATTATTTTTTTATAATCAAAAAAGTAAAAATAAAACCGAGAAAATCACACTGCTAAATATAAGACTTGAGTAGGTACCTGCTTCTTTATAGAGTAGTTCACTGACCACTATAATATATCATAGATGTGTTAAATTTGAATACAATGATATAATCACAGGTTTATTATTGTTAACGAAAAACGATTATGAGCGGACACGGTATGTGTACCTAAGCCTCTATTAATTTATTCTAAGGATATTTTATAGTTTCTTTATATTAGAATTAGCAATTTAGTTTTCTTTATGTAATGCGGTAAGTTGTATTAATTTTTGTCAAAAACATCGCAAATGGTATACATTTAGGTAAGTAATAAATAATTATAATAATAATATTATATTATTTCATATTATTATTATAATATTCTATCTTAATTAGTTATATGTACCACATAACGCGGTGTAAACACTAAATAGATTCGCGATATAAATGGCCTAAAATTAATCAAAATATTAAAAAAAAATTAATTTCACCTATAGAGACAGGAAAATTATAATATACGTAGGGATTGCAAACGTTTCTAGTCCCTATACGATAATGTTTTAAACTTAAATAAAATAATCGCTATTTTCGTTAAATATCCAATTTTGTCAAAATTTGAATTTAAAATGTCTATAAAAAAATTGCGCAGGAATGGATATAATGATACATTGATACAACAAATTATGATAACACCACAGCTACAAAAAACATGGACGTGATCTTTCCATCACCCACTCCCTCCATACTCAACTGCATTTTCATATATTGTTTAATAAATTATATTATAATCAATGGTCTCAATATGTTATTATAGTACCTATCTAAAATAATGAAAACATAAACTAAATGTCCAGATCAGTTTTTTTAAAACTGAGTACCTATCATACATTTTATAGATTTTGATTTGTACATATATTTTTTTTCCTAATACTTTAGGTGATCTTTCCATCACCCACTCCCTCCATACTCAACTGCATTTTCATATATTGTTTAATAAATTATATTATAATCAATGGTCTCAATATGTTATTATAGTACCTATCTAAAATAATGAAAACATAAACTAAATGTCCAGATCAGTTTTTTTAAAACTGAGTACCTATCATACATTTTATAGATTTTGATTTGTACATATATTTTTTTTCCTAATACTTTAACCACGACAGTATATAGTAGGTACCTATATACCAGGAGTTGCCGAACGAGTATACCTCAATTGCGCAAAAATCGTAGGTAAAAATAATTATGGAATTCAAAAAGGTTAAAGATCCATCAATTGTGCATTTGCGCAGGATGATAATGTGTTATATAATACAATTTGTGAAGTCAGGAAGTATAGGTACCTACCATTAAAAAATATATTTGTATTGATTTTACAATTTAGTTAACTCATTTTTAACATTAATACATGTTTTATATTTAATTAAAATATTTTAGTGAAATATATTAAATATTTTCCAGGCGCGATTGAAGTATAATGTATACCTATTTAATTTGTGATAAATCTACTGGTGCAAAAGATGTAGGTACATAATATATTTCAGGTCCTTAATCTAGTCATCTAAAAAAATTTGCGCATTTGAGGATCCTGCGGTCCAAAAGACCAAAACACGGATATCGGGTCATAAATTCACTATGCTGCTCGCATTTTAACATTTTTTCTAACATAAATCATAATAATAGCCAATAGGTAGGTATTATTCCTTTTCCTGCTTTTCATATTACTTTGTATTATATTGTGCGGCTTGCGGCTCTCTTATCGATGGCCACCCTTGGTATATACTGTGACTATAACGAACTAAAAACAATGTATATTACCTATATTATGCAGTTATACTATTAAATATTAATTATAAATTTCTTTTTTTGTTCCTTGTAAAAGTTATCAAGATTGCACGATGGAAGGTGATACATTATTCAATGAAGCTCAAAAACTTGAAAAAAGATTTCTTCAATACAAACAAGTACTTACCTATACATTTAATAAAGTTTAAGTGTAATAGTAGGTTACTCGACAGTCGACACTAGTACAATGTGTATAATAGACAATAGTATATACCTATTAGTACTTATATTATGACCGGGGGTGGATCCAGACCAAAGATAACGGAGGTGTGAGACGATTTTTAAAGGGCCACACATG
>NW_021766927.1:0-980 GCF_005508785.2 Acyrthosiphon pisum
CTTCAAAGTTCTTTTCAACTTTCCCTCACGGTACTTGTAAACTATCGGTCTCGTGGCCGTATTTAGCCTTAGATGGAGTTTACCACCCGCTTCGGGCTGCACTCTCAAGCAACCCGACTCGAAGGCGCGGTCCGATCCCGGAACGCTGTGACGGCCTCTACTGGCCTGGCACCATCTGCGGGCCATGGCCCCGTTCAAGGGAGACTTGGACCGTCACGTGCGCCCCGGCAACGAGGCCGGCCCGTACGCCACAACTCTCATACGTGCCGCGACACAAAAGTGCGCGGCGAGATTCGGCGATGGGCTTTTCCCGGTTCGCTCGCCGCTACTAAGGGAATCACGGTTGTTTTCTTTTCCTCCGCTTATTAATATGCTTAAATCCGGCGGGTAGTCCCGCCTGATCTGAGGTCGGAACGTATCGGTTGTTTGTTTCTTAAATTACACGGCAGCCTGCGGTCCGCGCTCCGCCCGTACGGTGACCGCCCGCGTCCGCTTCTCGGAAGCCGGAGAGGTCTCGTGGACTCTCAGCCGGCCCGGCCGCGCTCTCGCGCGGCGGGCGGACGGGGACGTGCCGTTTGACGACGCGAGAACCCGTGACTGTTTGCCGTCACAACTTGGGCGGACGACCGGAGGCGGCCGCGCGAGCGGCTCTCCCCGGTCGAACCGCCAATCTCGCACCACCGGAGCGGCCGACGGGCGTGCCGTCGGACGCCTGCCGGCGGCGCATCGGTCTGGCCGAGTATCCGGTATACGACTCTCAGACAGGCGTGGCCCGGGACCCGCGGGTCACCGAGGCCGCAATGTGCGTTCGACTGGTCGATGTTCGTATAACCTGCGGATTACACGACGACGCGCAGATAGCTGCGGTCTTCATCGATCCACGAGCCAAGTGATCCGCCGCTCGGTGTCGGTTGTTTTTTTGTTTTGGTTCGACGAAACTTCTACGGGCCACGCGCCGGTGCGCGGACGCCCGACTGGGC
>NW_021766927.1:2251-4320 GCF_005508785.2 Acyrthosiphon pisum
TCTCTGTTGATCATTACCTCCGGTCCCGAAAACCGGCCCGGCGGGACGCGCGGGCGACTGGCGCCCGCGGCCCGGCGGCCCGCGCACGGAAACGCCCCGGAGGGCGATTTCGCGCGCCCGCGAAGGGCGGAGATGCGCGGGACCGAGGTCTTGTTCCATTATTCCATGCGACCAGTATTCAGGGCCTTTTGACGAGACGGCCGTGAAGCCGCCCCGCCAGATTCGAGCCTGCTTTGAGCACTCTAATTTGTTCAAAGTAAACGTGTCGGCCCGCCGACGGCACTCGGTGAAGAGCACCGCGCAGCAAGATTGGAGTAGGCGGCCGCCGTCGTCGAACACCGACGGCCGCGCGACGCGTGGCCGCGCGGCGCGCCGGAAGCACGAGACACGTGTCCGCCTGCCGACAATACGTCCGGCCGACGTGCCGGTAACTAACACCCCGAGACGGCTGACGAGCGCGACGGCGACCGCGCCGACGGGACACGTGGTCCCGCGACACGGCCGGCCGCGACACGACGGACCGCCAGGGTGGTCCGGCACCGTCCAGACACAGATCCGACTACGAGCTTTTTAACCGCAACAACTTTAATATACGCTATTGGAGCTGGAATTACCGCGGCTGCTGGCACCAGACTTGCCCTCCAATTGATCCTCGTTTAAAGGTTTTAAAGTGTTCTCATTCCGATTACGGGGCCTCGGATGAGTCCCGTATCGTTATTTTTCGTCACTACCTCCCCGTTCCGGGAGTGGGTAATTTGCGCGCCTGCTGCCTTCCTTGGATGTGGTAGCCGTTTCTCAGGCTCCCTCTCCGGAATCGAACCCTGATTCCCCGTTACCCGTTACCACCATGGTAGGCATGGAACCTACCATCGACAGTTGATAAGGCAGACATTTGAAAGATGCGTCGCCGGTACGGAGACCGTGCGATCAGCTCGAAGTTATTCAGAGTCACCAGGTCTTGCGCGGGCCGCGATCGGGACGCGCACGAAGCGCGCCGCGACGGGCCGGTTTTGATCTAATAAAAGCGTTCCTCCCGCGAGCGACGCCCGAGGGCGCCGCGACGGTCGGAACTCTGTCGGCATGTATTAGCTCTAGAATTACCACAGTTATCCAAGTAACTTGGGTACGATCTAAGGAACCACAACTGATTTAATGAGCCTTTCGCGGTTTCACCTTAATGCGGCTTGCACTGAGACATGCATGGCTTAATCTTTGAGACAAGCATATGACTACTGGCAGGATCAACCAGGGATCTCGGTTTTACAACAACTGCGGCCCGCGACGGCTCCGCGACGACGCCGCCGCCGACATAGGGCGGCGACGGCGACGGCGCGGACACTCGTCGCGGGACGCGTGCGTCCGAGCGCCGGTCCGCCCGTGCGGGCGAACCGACGCCGAGGAAGGTCGGACGACCGTGACCGGTGTACGGTCACGGCGCCCGACCGACCGCGGTTCGTGTGGGATACGAGCGCGGACGGGCGCCCGTGACCCGCGCGCTTCGGTCGACGCGAGCGCCGAGCGCCGAGCCCGCAGAACGCGGGGCGGCGGTCGGCTGCGGTGACCAAGCGAGCGGGGAGAGCGCGCCCGGCGCGACGTGACCCGTGCGTTGACGAGAGCGGGATTGGCGCGTACTCCGTCCGTTTCGAGCGGATGGAGAATAACCGCGCCAGCGCCCCTCGCCAGGTTTATAACGGCCCCCAGCCGAGATCGTGGGGGAAGCCGGGACGCGACGCGAAGTCCGTCGTCCCGGGGCTTCGCCCCGGCGACCGCCGGGCACGGCGACGATGGCCGGCCGCGGCGGGAATGTTCTGGCTTCGAGAGCTCGTAACTTGCGAAACGGTAACGGGAGTCGTCATCGGTTTCCGAGAAAAACGATTTGCGCGTCGGAGGCCCACCGGGAGGAGGACCTGCGACGCCGGTTGAGTTTTGCCACTCGGCGTGCGAGATGGGTCGGTCGCCGAAACTTGGACGGATACCATCGACGGGCGCACTGGATGCTGATACCATTCCGGAGAGTGGCACAGACCGGTGCGCGGCGATGGACGCGTCGGCTTCGGCGTCGCCCGTGG
>NW_021766928.1:0-827 GCF_005508785.2 Acyrthosiphon pisum
ATTATTATCACGTTTGCTATGTATCAATTTTGAATAGATATCACATACCCTACGGTGCTAGGTAAAATTATTTATTTTTACGTGTTATTATAAACTTAAAAATAGTAAATTACACACGTATTCTACTATGCGCAGAACAGCATTGACGAAAAAAAAAGATTACATCCTAATACTGGCCAAAATAATACTGATAGAAAATAAATTTAAATGTATGCTTTAAATCTAAAATCGTAATCAAACACATGCGATCCAACGAAATTACGCCTTGAGGTGTCAGTGAAGCTTATAACGTGTTAAAAATAACTACACTTGAGAAGTACAATTAAATTTGATCAAATTTATGGTTTAAAATATATTGCACTAAAATCCTTCCATTTGGTTTCATTAATTTAAAGTTATGGCTGTAAATCAATAATTATTTCGTGGTAAAGATTACAAAACAAGTAAAAATCTAAATTTAACCAACCCACTTTTTAAGAATTTATAATTATGTCTGCAATGGGTGTTAATAACAACATTCTGTTATAAGCATATTCCTGGTCTCATTTAATTAGATCCCAAAATCAAGCAAACTTTGTTTATCAAGCTTACTCTTGAATTCCAGGATCCATGAACACCATAAAACTATAATTTTTTATAAGTCTATAATCTACTTCAGCGGTTCTTAACCTTTTGTAGATAACGGACCCCTGATGAAAGATTTTTAGAAATCGAGGACCTCATTGCAAAATTTTTTACGAATACCTACCTTTTTTTTTTACAAACATCTTATGTTATCATAATCAAAATTAAAATAATTATTTTATATCACAAATTACATAAGTAGA
>NW_021766929.1:0-841 GCF_005508785.2 Acyrthosiphon pisum
ACTGATACGAATTGGCCTTCTGATGTATCTAGTTCCACAGTAATGATTGATGATGATTCCACACTTCCACCAAATCCCAATTATGAACAAATGTACAACGAACTACTTAAAAAATATGAAGTCTTACAAAATGAATCTAATATAAACTCTCATAAAAATGAACAATCTAAAAAAGAACCTGTTATTGATTATCAAAAAATCAATCAATCCCTCAGATCCTCAAAACAACATTTACAGACAGCAAACTCACTTTTAACAAAAAATAATAAAGAACTGACAAAAGAAATTAAATTGCTTTCTAAGAACAAAAGTCGTGCAGTTGATGTTGAAGCTAAAAAATATTTATCGACAATATTTTCTAAAAATCAAATAGCCTTGATAATGAAAAAGAAAAAGAAAGTTCACTGGACTACTGAAGACATTTCAAAAGCATTTTCTTTGAGATACTTCAGTAAACGAGCTTATGTTTATGTTAAGGATGAATTGCACTATCCTTTGCCTGGTAAATTATATTTATTTTATTTACTTTATTATTTCATTACAGAAATAATACTATAATTTAGTTATACTTTGTTTTTTTAAATATTTTAGGACTGTCTTCTCTCCAAAGATGGGCAAAAAATATAGATATGCGAAATGGTATTCTTGAGGATGTAATCAGAATGATGCAGCTTAATTCTGTAGATACAAATAGTGATAATGAGTCAATAGTAAATAACTGTGACAATAAAATTGAAATGGTTTCAAGATGCAGTTGAATACTTGGCAGGATGCAGGACGGATTGGGCCATAGGGAAATCGGGAAATTCCCGATGGGCCGCGTACCAAATAGTAAATAGTA
>NW_021766930.1:0-677 GCF_005508785.2 Acyrthosiphon pisum
TTTTAAATCTTAGATTTAAAAAGAAAAATTTTTATGAATTGTATAACTCGAAATAATTTGCAAATTTTCGTGATTTTTCCATATTTTGTCATTTTTTGAACTTTAAATGCTTAAAAAAAAAACTGTGACTAACGATTTTTAATATTTTTCATCTGCCTTTGAAACAATATACTAGGAGCCTTCTATTAAATTTTCAATTAAAGTTACACCAAAAACCAAATTCAATTTTGTGAAAAATCGATTTTGCGTAAAAATTCCCGTTTTTCCTTAATTTTCTTTTGTTTTTCCCGGCGCTTTTGAAAACCACTGGGAAATTTAAATTTTGACCTTCCCAATGCACCAACGATATTCACTTTCTGATCGAACAAGATACTGAAGTTGAAAATCGTAGCATTATTTCGACTACTTATCGTTTACACAGACACAAGAAAAATGAAGAATAAAAAATTAAATAAAAAAATAAAAAAACACACATCATTGTAAAATCAATACGTTTATCGTTCCACTCAGAATCTAAAATCATAAAGGTGGGTAAGCTCTGCTGTACAGTAGGTTACAAATGGGTCACTGTAATGGATGGTGTTAAATTCGAAATATGTTATAATATCATTGTATAAGAAAAACGATTCTGAGCAGACGGGTCAGACAGCATAATATTTACTAAATATATTTGATGA
>NW_021766931.1:0-824 GCF_005508785.2 Acyrthosiphon pisum
ATATTTATAGAAAAAAAAACTAAAAAAATTTAAAACTGAAAATGTCCGTAAACAGCTCAAAAAGAGTCAAAATATTTTCAAAATTGTATGGTGTATAGGAAATGCTAATATAAACATTCAGTAACATTTTCATGTATCTGCAGTTATTCGTTTTTGAATTACAACAAAATAAGGAAATCGCTACATGAGAAATCGAGTGAATATCCATTGTTGTAAAAATTTGAATTTCAAACGATCATAAAAATTTAATTTGACTTCCTTATAGATATTTTTTGTTTGATAAAGGTAGACAATCTTATAAGGAATCTTGTATTACATTTTCATATCTTAGATTTAAAAAGCAAAATTTTTATGAATTTTAACTCGAAATAATTTGCAAATTTTCGTGATTTTTCCATATTTTGTCATTTTTTGAACTTTAAATGTTTATAAAAAAAAACTGTGACTAACGATTTTTAATATTTTTCATCTGCCTTTGAAACAATATACTAGGAGCCTTCTATTAAATTTTCAAGCTTTTTTATCCAACAAATAAATGATATTTTTAGAAAAAAAACTAAAAAAAAATGGAAAATGAAAATGTCCGTAAAGAGCTCAAAATAAATCAAAATATTTTCAAAATGTTATGGTGTATAGAAAATGCAAAGATAAACATTCAGTCAAAATTTCATATATCTACGGTCATTTGTTTTAAAGTTACACCAAAAACCAAAATCTATTTTCTCGAAAACAGATTTTGCGTAAAAATTCCCGTTTTTCCTTAATTTTTCTTTTGTTTTCACGGCGCGTTTGAAAACTATTGAAAAATTTTACTTTTGACCCCC
>NW_021766932.1:0-793 GCF_005508785.2 Acyrthosiphon pisum
GCAGCCGTCTTGTCATAGTGCCAATATCTGATTCGTAGAATCTATTGCGCTCCGAGGAGGTCTCACAGATATCTTACCGGTTCGGGTTTGTCATCTGGCCGTTGGCAGACGCTGAGACTGTTGCTAACGTTTATAGTATTGCTCCCCCAAGGTTTTATGTACAGCAGTGACATCATCTAGCTATTTACGTGTTACCACAGGACATCGATGCTGTGTATTATGACTATGTGTAGGGGCGGAGTAGAGGGGTCCGTACGTAGCACCTCCCCCCTTAGAAAAAGGATTTATGTCTCTAAAAGACAGAAATCTTTTTAAGAACACCATCGCATTTACAAATTTATGCAATGTGTCTACAATTTAGTTAATTTCTTATAACATCATTTACATGTTTACAATTATTATGTTTTACCACGTTATGGTTTCATTACATCAAAATGTGTTTTACAATTACAATGATATTTGGTTAACAATTAATTGATTTTTCATTACATTGATTTTTGTTTTACAATTTTCCATTACAATAATACAAATCAATGATTTTTCATTACAATAATACAAATAATTGATTTTTCATTACAATTTTAGTTACAATAATGTTCGTTTTACAAATTTTGTTATATAAATATGGTTTTACACTTTGTGTTTGACAGATAATATCGTTTACATTTGTTAACATAATTTGGTTGTGCACAATATATATTGTTTAAAGCATTGATACAATTTGACAATAATACATCTATATATATATTTTTTGTTAGTCGTTACATTAACACATATTTATTAAATTAATTCA
>NW_021766933.1:0-1032 GCF_005508785.2 Acyrthosiphon pisum
AAAATTCTGATCATATATTAGTGATTTGATTTTGTTTTAAGCTTTATCATTAATAGAACATTTCTCCATAGTTTTTTTTATACGAGCTGATGATTGAGCCATCCAATTTTTCAATGGTTTACTATTTCAATATCAATAATATCTTTATATTGTCTCATTTTTCTTATGGATTCAAATACAATAAATGCATTTTAACACTTATTAGTACATGATAATAATTATTGTAAATGTTTTTTTTTTTTTTATTTTTTAAAAGAAATATACCATCTGTACCCAGAGACACAATAAGGATATGGGCTAATTTACAAAAAGGCGTGAGTGAGTTGTTGGAAGAAGCCACCCAGTAGTGACACTTCCTATTGACTTTTATATTTTTATTTATTTATATTTTTTTTTTTTTTTTTGGTTATTAGTTAAGGAGATCTCTGCACCATTTCCTTTTTAGTCGTCGATGAGGATTACCAGGAATTTCGTTTGAAGCTAATTCACGGATTAACGGATTTGTGTGGGATATGAGACGATTATGGAAACGTTTATAGAAGTGTTTTGCTTCTTCTTGAACAGTTTTTAGACGGAGATCAGTGTGGAGGGTGAGATTTGATATGTAAGGGGGAGAGTTTGTGATTTTTCTAAGTGTAATATTTTGAAAAGTTTGAATTTTTTTAAGATTTGAGATTTTGGCATTGCCCCAAAGTTGAATGCCATAGGTCCATATAGGTTTGAGAAGAGATTTGTACAATAGTAGCTTAGTGTTTAAGTTTGTGTGTTTATTGTTAATAAGGAGTGTTTTAAGCATGCGTAGCCTGGAATTCAGCTGTGAGCGTTTAGTTTTAATATGTTGTGCCCAAGTGAGACGGCGATCAAGTGTTAGCCCGAGATATTTAACCGTAGGGGTTGAGGGAATTTGGATGTTATAGAGAGTTACCGCCGGACATTGGGCTTGTTTAAGGGTGAAAGTTGTATGAATAGATTTGGATTGATTGATTTTAAACCGCCATTTCCTGTACCAGTCCTCCATTTGGGAGAGATGAT
>NW_021766934.1:0-8891 GCF_005508785.2 Acyrthosiphon pisum
TTTTATTACTATAGGTATTAATAGAAGGCTCGTGTATTGTCGATGACTTAGTTACTTATGTAATAATATTAGTCTTTATATGTTATTGCTTGATGTGAAAACGACGATAAATCTCTTTTCAAATACACACAGAAAAATATGTTATAAGTTCGTAAATTTACTTTAGGTATATTAATTGTACTTTCGTAATCCATATGGATACCGAACATAGTTTATTTGAAATAAATTAAAATACATCTTATCCACCAAAATACATCGCAGTATAGGCAATTTATATGGAACAATTTACTTTTAACCTTATGGTGTATAACTTTTGAAGTGTATAACAACCGTAACGGGATAATATTTTAATCAGTTTCGATCGATTTCACAGTTTTGCATATTGTTATTGTTCACTTGACGCCGTCGCGCCATCACGCGAATATGTATAGCAATAACAGCAGTTATAGGTATACCAGTATTATATAGGTACTTTCGTGACAAAACCCGTAATATCAGGTCAAGGGAATGTACTTATTATGCTAAACGAGTTAACACGATCTTATATTTGTTTTTTATTTATTTAAAAACCCTCGACATTGAGTGGTTTTTAAATCCATTAATCGCCTTCATTTTTTTTAACACCGTGATTTTATTATCTTTAAATCACCAACTCGCCTATATATGCACTCTGCGCCATTTCAATTCCATGCCTTATAACAATACTCAAATAATTAGTTATTCATTATTGTCAGCTATCATTAAACCAATAATATAATAATTTACAATAATAGTACATTGTTCTGCCCCTTTGAGTTTCTACGATTATCAATTAAAAGTATAATTTTTTCTAGTCAAATTAAACTATGGTTTCTTTCAACAGAAATTTATTGTTATGCGCAAAGTTCTATTACATCCTAGTGATCTCCAAATTAATATTTGTGAATGTGTTTTCTTCCAGATATTCCATAGAATAATTCCAATTATCTATATAATAAATTTCTAAAATGAAAAAAAAATTATTTCTTGGAAATATTTTACTGAATCTTTCGAAAAGGTCATTGCGTGTTAATTTTTTTTTAATAACTTCTATACAGGTAAAATTATGTACCTATCTTTGGTTGGTACATTTATATTATATAATTGTATAAGTTATTATATAAGTTTTAAAATTCTGCATTTAATATTGTTTTAAAGTGAAGCTTTCATAGAAAATTGTCGAAACCTAATTTAATTTTTATTATCACGGTTTATTTTTGAGCTAGATTTCGCCGAATTGAATATAGTACTTGCTATATTTCAGTTTAAGTAGGCATAACTCTGAACTAAGTTTGGGTGAAATTTGGTTCAAGTATAATTTGCTTGACTTTCATGGACCTGGTGTGTAATCCACCCCAGGCGGATTGAATACGTTGTCCTAGTGGCTAGTGAAATTTTTGTAAATAAAAACGTCTAACGTTGAATGTTGTATATGCGAGTAGTATAGTTAACAGCATTGGCAAAAATAATGTGGTTCGGGGAGAGGGCTTAAGAGCCCTAAAACCCTGCCAAGTTCCATCAAGTCAAGTAAGTTATAAGTAAATATATTTTCTTGAATAAAATATAAATAAATATAATTGATAAAAAATAACTTTTTTTGTGTTAGGTACAGTATTTTCGATACGTTATATAAACAATAAACATGGATGATAAAAGTTTTTGTTTTTTCTGTTTTATACTTAAATGTAGTGATATAATGATATGACTAGACCTTACATTATTTAACCACATTTATGTGTGTTTGTCTGCAGCTGTGTATTTTACTTCGTTTAGATAAAAAGTAGGTAGGTATGTGTATAGATATTGAATATAAATTATATATAATTGGTGTAAATAAATTTGGATTTGTATGCCACGTTTTTAGAATAAAATTATGGGAGACTTGGCCCCCTCCCAAAAGCTTTGGCTATTTTCTTCTACGGGTATCACTTATTAGTTACTACCGGTGTAAGTAGGACGATACTTGAAATGGAGGTGCAAGATTAAATAGTAGGTATTTAAATTTAATCTAATATATTTATTTGAAGATTAAGGTATTAATAATTCTGATTACTGACCAAGTTTTCAATGAACATCTGTGTGCCCAAAAAACCAGCTTCTCTGACCGCGGCCAGAAGATAGAGGAATGCTCCCATAAACATTCCCACTTCCGATCCCATTCTGATTAAATCGTCAGTCGAGTGCACAGCCATTAATCTGCATACCTTTTGTCTCTTGTTCCACCAAAATTTTCTTGACTGTTGAAAATATTTGTATAAGTACACACACGTTAATAATTTGTAATTGACAAATTTATTTCTATTTAATCGTATGCTGTATATTGTACGCAAAAGAAACATTCAAGTGATTTAAAATAAGTTATACGAATATGATATAGTATACTTATACCATATTATTATTGTTTAATCCAACATCTTTAAATTGTTGATGGCCGTCTGATCATAACGAAATAATACATATTATAATATACAATTGGTTATTTTAAAACGATAAATCACCATAATAAAATTTTAACGTTTTAATTTTTAGTGTAAATAGTACACTGCCGTAGAAATATTCATGAGAATAATATTATGTGTTGTACAAATTTGAAGAAAAAGTGTACGATCAAAAATGTATCAAGAAAAAAAATACTTAACTAAAAATGATTCGCGAGTTATTAGTTTGAGCTTTGTAAAGTATGACATACGACATACACAAAATCAATTTAAAAATATTGTTAAGCTATATTTTCTCTACCACATAATTATGAAATATTAATCTAACATAACATTAAATGACAGTAACCGGATTACTAAAAACTAAACTGAAGACTAAAATAATAAATTAATAATTTTTTAAACCCTAAGCTAAAATTGTGTTACAGAAAAGTATATTTTTACAATTATCATCATTTTTTTCATACATTTGTATCTTTATAACTTAATGTTTCGTTATTTACTATTTGGTTTTTAAGGATTTAGTATACATTTTTATCGAAGTGAACTCAGTTTATTTTATACACTCCAGTCTCGAAGATTCGAATTTTTGGGAACTAATTCAAAAAAATCTGTTTTTTGTGTACCTATATTTTGAGTTCAACACATAAGTACAACATTGGATTTTATCTTACATGGGTTACAAGCTTTTCTAAATTTTGTATTGTTGTTTTAATATGTTATGATAAAAAGTAAATAGTACAAACAATATAATGTCAACTGCAGCTAAGTCGTTGTACAAACGAAATTACTTTTTTTCCGAACAACAGTAATAACGAAAATGTTAAAATGGATAAATATAAAAATATTGATATAGCGTGATAGTTATATATGCTATCTAACTCATTTGTATTTCAATAGCTTAAACATAATACACTGCCATTGCAATAATAATAATGAAAATAAAAATAATAACAATAATAGTAATAATATTTTTGACTTTTGATAGCATGAATGTCAGCGCTTACAATTGACAAACAGTATTACGTTTTTATTTTTTTTCACCATTCATATCGTCCGGGCATAGTGACTTAATTTCAATGTGGAAACAAGTTAAACAAATCCTACTGTTATTCTACCGCCACTGCAGTGCAGTATTCTGATAACACGATTATAAATAGGATTATTACAACAAATTTTTATAAGACTATTTTATACCCAAAAAACGAAAATTCGATAAAATATAACACACTGGATTTTTTATCAAAGTATATCCAGCCCGGTAAATGCGGTTTTAAGATAGTCGATTTCACATTGTTCAAAGCGGTGCATACTAATAATTGAGTTCCCATTATACCTACTTGAACAAGGAAAAACATAACATTACTAACTGAGTACCTGCATAAAAAAATAAACTCATAATTGTCAATTGAGTCTGTAGTTGGCAAATTAAAATTATACTAATTTATATTGATTCCGTGAACTTGGAAAAACTAAAATAATAATATATTATTTCTTTTGCGTCCGTACATTTTTATTGTAGGCATATCTGTTATACTGTGCATTTCTTAAGTTCTAGTTGAAATAGAAATATCAACACTGATAAATACTGCATTGTACATTCACCCAACCTAATCAAGAGAAATTAGATCATAACTAAAGAAAACCAAGTTAGAGAAAAAATGCAGCTATTACATAAAAAAAAAAAAATCAAGAATTGAATACATAAAAAGTTTACTGAAGTTTTTACCAATATAAGGCATTACATTTGTTTATTTATTATTTTAAACAACTCAATATTACAATATATTACAGACATTTATCAAATATTTTCAAATTAACATAAAAAAAAATCATTTTAATTGTACCTGTACAATTGCCGTCTTATGTTTGTAAAAATGGGAAAGAAAATGTTTTTTCTCACAGAGCTTGACGGGACTCAGTATTATAACATTGGCTCAATTAGTAGGTATATACTAAAAAAAAACTCAATTCATTTTAAAGGGATTTATTGGGAGTCAGTTCTTATGCAGCTGCTATTTTAAAGTAGGTAGGTAGGTACTCGAATTTCCTAATATGCAACTAATATAATACAAACCGAAATGATTATGCAATAAATTCATATGCATGCGATGTTAATGTATCATTTTATCCATTATTTTGTATATTATTATTATTATTATTATAACCATTGTTGGTGGTTTTAGGATATTTACCTCACGGTAGGTAGGTATGACATGATTCTCTGTACAGAACAATAAATATAAAATACACGCATGTTAATTATATAATGTATGATAATAGTATGGTTATATACGTATTATAAGCATTTTTTAGTCAAATATATTAATTATTGATAAAAAAATAAATATCTAGTAGGTATAAATATTAATAGTTGGTCAATTATTATTAAATAATAATAAATTTTATCATAGGACATTTTTATTATATAATATATATTTACTTAAAATATTGATTTCATCATGATCACGACCTAACTGTATCACATAGGGTACTCGTAGCCCGTAGGTATAGTAAGAAATTTTAACCTTTTATCTTTACACGCTGCGAAGACCTAAAGCTAAAAATCCAGTACGTTATGAGATTGAACGATATGGTAATATATGAGCGAAATGTCTAAGAAAAATCTTTCTATACATTATATCGATGGGGACTTTTCACGACGATCTGAAATCTTTATTATTTCAACCCTAAAACCCATATTTGATCTTTGTACAATTTCTGTGTATAATTTCTCGGGGAAGAAATATCCTCTACAGGAGGGGCTGGATATTTGTATCCTCAAAATGTGCATATATTATACCCTATCTACCCGCATATATTATTCTAATTCTATACATTTCGACGCGCCAAGCGACGTGATCATGACTTATCGCAATGTGTATTATTATAATATAATATGGTGTCGCGCGTGCCGCCTACTTTGTTGTAGTTGTACGTGTAGTTGGTCTTGAACGTATGGTTGGCCGGACTCCACGTGCTCCTGTGTTTGCCCCTGTCCGAACCCGAACTCTTCCCGTGCAAGCTCACGGTACCACCTCCACCACCTCCACCGCCGCCGTCCTCGTAGATCAGTGGCGTTCCGATACCGCTACCGTTGTTGGTCGTCGTCGCGTTGTCGCTGGTCGTCGCCATTTCCGTGGTCACCTGCACCGTCTCGAACTCGGTCGGACCGCCACCGCCGATCATCATCTCGTCGTACATGTCGGGCAACATCGACTCGTTGTCCATGAAGTCAAACGGCGTGGTGGCCACCGTGGTCGACGTGGAAGTGTAGTTGATTAATGGCGGCTTAAGACCGGTGGGTGGCGGTCCGGGACGCAGCACGAAGCATACCATAGATATGGAAAAGTAAAAGGCGAACAAGATGAACTGCCTATAGAACCTAAACAAAAATATCGATTTTAATTTGCATATTCGTCCGTCACTCTCGACAAACACTTTCAATCGGTTGTAGAAAGATATATGCAATATGCTGCAGTCTTATAATTATTTCTCGCGGATGAGTCGTACATTACAACTTATGTTATTTACAATGATCTATTTTAGCGGTTTTTCATTGGATATTTCAAAATAATCGAGGAAAACTTAAAAAAATACGGCCAACCTCAGCGGTATTATTTACGCAATTCAAGTTTGATTTTTTTAATCATTGATTTAATTCAGTAATATATAATAGAGTTAGATTTTCACAAAATATTCTATGCATATATTTATTTATTTATTATTATAATAATATGTATACTTATTTATAAAAGCATTATATAGACATGATATAATTTTCAAAATAATTTGGATTTTTTGAGCTATTTTTAGACACTCAGAATTATTATTTTTATTTATATTAGTCATCAATATCAAAAATGTAATCCAAGTTTTCACATAATTTGTTCAAGAAACAACTAAACAGTTTCAAATTTAATAGTCACTATTTTCTCCAATAAATAAAAAATTAAAAAAAAAGTTGTATAGCTTAAAAATCATAATAGTTTTAGTTTTATTACCCCACGATTGAAAATGTAACACAAAAATTTTCAGAAGTTGCTTAAAGTGGAATTTAAAAAACTTACGATACAAATTGTATCTTAAATTTAACAACATTCGATTATCAGTTATAAAAAACATTTATATATTTTGTGATTCATAAATCATAACATATTAATAATTAATAATAGGTAGTAATTTGAAACATTCATGTATTGTTTAAGTTATCATTTTCTATATACATCAAAATGGATTGGAAACCAGAAGGAAGAGACCAAGGAGTAGGTCAAAAAAACGTTGGATAGATGAGATAAGACAAGACCTAGAGACTGGAGAGGCTGGAAGTTACGAACTGGGAAGAGTTGGTCCAGGATCGCGGAAATTGGAGAGCATTGACAGAGGTGGCGAAAACTCTTACAGAGTCATAAAACAACATGATGATGATGATATACAACAAAAATCACAAAACGTTTGGTTTTCTGACTTAAAATTCGGACGATCGTTAAGAGATAACTAAAACTAAACAGTGCTCGCAGAGTAAACGATACAAAGACCCTGCTGTGAATTTGGATTTGGCGCAATCAATTCGGACGCACTCCCCGTGGTCTTCTAAACAGTATTCGGGATAGGTCATACAAATTCAGTTAAACCGTTAAAATACAATTTGTCTCGTAATAATACCACTTCACCCACATTCAAACGCTCAACACGCAAACGTAAATAATAATATTATTAATATTATAATAATATAGTATTATGTGTGATCGTCGCGTGTCCCACTGTTCGTCGACGACTATATATGGGCAGGTAATTCACGTCAATCCCGTGCGATCGTCGAACTGTTATTTTGCATAGCCATTTTAATAATAATTGTCTACAGATAAATATGTTATACGCTCAACGCACTTATACATTAATCCACGTGCATATGCGTAATTCATAGCAAGTAATACATATAATATACGAGACACTGGTATTTTGCTGGAACGCGCATTGCAGTCGGCATTCGAGGTTCCTATATCATATAGCCGCTGTAAATTGGGTTGTGTTTGTGTGTGCGGAGGGAGGATAGTGTGTGAACTACATGGTCTCGAGGTTACATATGTATAGCTGACAAACGTTGAATATTTATATTTGGTGTTTTTTTTTGTTGTTGTCTTATTATTTTCATTGATTTATATGGCTCACGGGACCCGTCTGTCTGTCGCACCGACGACACGCGATCGAAACGAACAATACGAAGACGTGCACGAGTGTAGGACGTATATTATGTATTATGTATACTTACATACAACATACCCATATAATATATAATATATATTACAGAGGGTCCCGCGACCAAAATTTTTTCTCAGAAGACGAAGCGGTTACAAGCGTAGCTTTTTCAACGATATATAGGACCGATGATAGCTGTATGACGTGGGGATGACGATGATGATGATGTCCGAGTACAAATGGGTATTATATTATTGATTGCACACGAGAGGTTTGCATTCGGGCGACCATTATTTACACGATATCCTCGCCCACTTTCATACCTGCAAAATATCTTCTTCGGCTTTACGTTTGAATGCGCAGCAGCTCTAATGTAAACGTTTTTACCGAATGTTATTCAATCCACATGATGATAATATTAAACACGTACGCTCGCTCGCGGATAAATGCGAATTCGAATAATAATTTGAAAGTCATTCGCGATCGACCGTCAAGGTAACCACGTATTCCACAATAATAGTCTATATATATATATACATGCATGTGTTTTATTGTACCACGTTTGGTAATCGTATCAAATGACCGCGTACGAGCAATCAGCGTTGCGTCCGAACAAAATAAGCGTATACCGCGGTTTGGAGCAACGCGTATATATTATACGATGCGTGTATACCACGGTTGTAATCAGACGCCCGCGACGAATCGCGAGTCGGTCAGTTCGGTCGGAATGGAGAGCACGTTCCTACATTTATCACCCGAATGTGCATAGTTTTAAAGAACCGGAAATAAAAAAAACCGAACTCAAGAGTTCCGGTCGTAGTACAGCTGCAGCCCGGAACTTTAATGAAACTTTCGAAGCAGCCGAAGGGATGGCAGCGAGAAAACGTTTATATTATAATGACTACATTACCATGTTCACTTATATATTATATGCGATAAATTATATATACAGCGTGCAAGGAGAGACGGCGTTAGATCGATCGATAAAAATTCTCAAAATAATAGCGTGAACGCATATATGTTTCGAAAGTATATTATGGTACCTACTGCAGTAGGTTTAGAAAAAAAGGCTTATTGCATACATTTTTGTACCGATAAATTTAGATGTGTTAATATTATTTGAACAGTAATTAAATGGACACATGATAAGTTGATATTTTTTTAGTAAAACAGTAAAACGAGTCTAGTTGTGTTATAATTAATTAATTCAAATTATATTTTTGGAATTTTTAAGAC
>NW_021766935.1:0-1238 GCF_005508785.2 Acyrthosiphon pisum
TTTTTTTTTTTGGTAGGCAGCGGAGGACTGACCTGGGAATATTATTTTTGGTAGACAGCGGTAGGCTGATCTAAGAGTTTTTATGGTAAATAGACAGCAAGGGACTGATCTAATGATATATAGTGATTATTGAGAATAAATAGTGATAGACAGTGGTATAGGCTGATCTAAAAAAATTGATGCACGCGCGTAGCAATTGAATAAATATATTGAAATAATTGATGAATAAATTTTTGAGTTGAAATAAAAGTGAATAATTGATGAATAAATATTGAATTGAAATAAAGGTAATTGAATTGAAATAAAAGAATTAAATTGAATGATAAATAATTGTTGGAAGAGAATAAATTGGTTGATAATAAATAATTGTTGAAAGAGAAATAAGTTGATATATTGATGAAAATAGATTTTGTTTTGAATTAAGATAGTTGACGTCAAATTTGAGAAAAAAAAAAGTAATTGTAAGGCTAGCCTAGAATAAGTATAATTATAAGATATAATAAAAATAATATTTTTGTGATAAATTAAAGTCGTTAAAAAGTGATAATTCGGTTAAAAGAATTAAATAATAAATAAATAGGTAGTTGAATATTGTTATAAGATTGCTGGCTTAGCTACCCAGTAATAGTTTAATAATATTCGAACGCGTTTTTACTCGTAAAAAGATCGCGGCGACGCGCCAAGGTTACAATAGTTTATAAAACTGTGTAGCGGTATAGCAGGTATACGCGGTATAGCAGTGAGTGTGTGTTAGTGAATATACATTACGGTGCGGAGAATAAATACGAGCGTACAGTGAGTGTGTGTGTGTGTAAACGCGCGCTATAATACGACGCGGCACACGTAAATAAATACGTACGAGAATAAATATATATAATAAGTGAATAAATATTTAATAAAAAAAAAAATAAATAAGAGTAAATGTTAATAATGTTAATGAATATAAGGTATTTATGAATACGGAATCAGATAGTTCAGATATTGAAGAGAGTTCAGTGGAACAAGTGGTAAATAAAAATTTGATAAATAAAAATAAAAGTGAATCAGTAGTAGTAAAAAGTTTGATAAAAGAGGAATTTGTAGAAATACTGAGAAAAGAGACAGTAGTATAGCCGTTGTTAGGAAGAATTTTTTAAGAACTACTAGTCAAACGGAAGGTTAGGTAAAATTCTACTCCACAAAAATAGAGGGAAATAAATTACCAGGTAGATCAGGTCTAGATCGGGATCCAGGGGTGG
>NW_021766936.1:0-1002 GCF_005508785.2 Acyrthosiphon pisum
TGATATAGGCTTGCCCGTTAGTAGTATATTTAGCACCATGAATAATAAATAATTGATAGAAAAGTTTAGGGCAACTTTTAAATGTGCCATCGATATATAAAGTTTTACACTCACTTAAAAAATTTAAATTTGTCGTCGTTGAAAATGCTACAATATTTTTTTCAGTTTTATTTATTAGTAAAAAAAATTTATTAGTTTTTATCTCACCCAAATTGGTTAACGCCAAATGCAACTCTTCCAAATTTTTAGGCAATTTTGGAATCATGCTCGACCGAGCATAATGCATATTTTTCCTAATACGGTTTACATCTGTGGTAGTCAATGTATTTACATCTTAAAAAAAAAAAAAAAAAAATAATGTAAAAAACGTAAACTGTGTAAGGCATCATGGAGTCTGCGGTATGTACATTTGCATGTACAAACTGCGATTCATGCGAGCCGGAATAAACGATGTAAACTATAAATAAACGATACTGCATGGGGGTCAAGTAATGTGATAAACGTGCGTCTCCCATGTAGTGGTGCATTACCAAAAAAAAAAAAAAAAGACTATAGAATATTAGTTTAAAAGTATATTATATTATAATATTTTGACAACTATTGTCTATTTAAAAAATTGTGATAGTTCAAATCCTTTTGGATATAACTCGCAACAGTAAGTGTTATTCAGCCACCCTGGTAGACAATCCGACTACGGTGGATTGCAGACACCGCCGATGAGCGGCAATATGTACATGCTTGATTAACCAATATACAAATAAAATACTAATACCAATACGTCATTAATAATTATTAATAATAATAATTTAAATAACGATTAACCAGTGGCAACCAATAATTATTATTATAATAGCTTTAAAACAAAAATTTCTACCGTAAACCTCAAAATCTCCGTTTGAGCACCTTCCCGGGATAGACCTAGGGGTATGAAAAATAGATCACTTCACTCTCTCACACTTACTTATGTACTCACAAAAAAATCGGTCTAGCCGTTCGGAGTTC
>NW_021766937.1:0-820 GCF_005508785.2 Acyrthosiphon pisum
GTGTAGCTCCGTTAATTTAAAAATTAGAGTAAATTGACCTCTTATAAAATCTAAAGATAATATAGGATAAAGATATATAGGCTTTTTATTATATTTTAATTTTAACGCGAGTTATGAATATTTTAAAATTGTAAATTTTTATACATTTTAAAATATTCATAACTCGCTTTAAAATTAAAATATACTAAAAATCCTATGAGGTTGCCTAGATAATAATGTTATCTTTAGATCTTATAAGAGGTCAATTCACTCTAATTTTGCTAAGCGTAGATCATGTATTACTATGTATACTATGTACCTACGCTCCGTGCGCACGCTTATGATAACACTATTTTAAATAACGATAAACGCATAACTTGTATAACGTTATAATTCTAAATAACGATAAACGTTAAAATTATGTAATGTTTTGATTGTAAATAACATACAACGGAATTTTTTTCTTCAAATACAAGCCCTGTTTATAATAATTTCTATATATAGGTATAAATTAGGTAAATTATATTTTTGATGATCAAATAGTAAAAATCGGCCACCCCCCCCCCCCCACAATGACAAAATCATTTGACCACCACTGCTGCAGTGGGGCACTGCTTACTGCTTAGGTATATGATTGAACATTGAACATCACCCATACTTGTTCAAGGAGTATGAATTTCACATGCACACAATATGTATAAATACATGCCAAACAGACAGACAAATACTGAAATACCTGACAATCGTTATGACTTATGGTACAACGTGCATTGTGCAAGTGTACTACACTACTACAGCACATTAACATAATATAAAAAAATAAAAATATTCGTAGCGCATA
>NW_021766939.1:0-493 GCF_005508785.2 Acyrthosiphon pisum
GTAAGTTTTCAATTTTTTTAGTTTTTTTTTCTATAAATATCAATAAAGTTTTATCTGTTGGGCCAAAAAGTGTAAAAATTAATACAAGGCTCCTGATACATTGTTACAATAGCAGTTGAAAAATATTAAAAATACATAGGCACAATTATTTTTTATAAGCATTTGAAGTTGAAATTTTGACAAAATGTATCAAATTTAAAATTGAATAATTATTTTGTAGTTAAAAATTTATAAAATGTTAAACTTTTATATCTAAGGATTGAAAATTTAAAACAAGATTCCACGTAAATATTTAATTCTGTTACCAAAAATTCTAAGAAATACATAAGCACAGTTTATTTTTATAGTCATTTTAAGTTCGAATTTGGACGAAATTACATATTAAAAAACCTGGAATAACTATTTTAGTTATTTTGTTGTGATTGTATAATATTATTTGTGGGTACTTGGAACTTCTAAAGTATACTATTATATATCCTATGATAGTATACTT
>NW_021766940.1:0-1016 GCF_005508785.2 Acyrthosiphon pisum
AATGCTAATATAAACATTCAGTGAAATTTTCAAGTTTCTACAGTCACTCGTTTTTTAATTACAACAAAATAAGAAAATCGTTACGTAAGAAATCGAGTGAATATCAAATGTTGTAAAAATATGAATTTCAAACGCCCATAAAAATTTAATTTGAGTTTCTTATAGACATTTTTTTTTTGGTAAAGGTATATTATCCTATAAGGAATCTTGTATTACATTTTAAAATCTTAGATTTAAAAAGAAAAATTTTTATGAATTTCTAACTCGAAATAATTTGCAAATTTTCGTGATTTTTCCATATTTTGTCATTTTTTGAACTTTAAATGCTTAAAAAAAAAAAACTGTGACTAACGATTTTTAATATTTTTCATTTGCCTTTGAAACAATATACTAGGAGCCTTCTATTAAATTTTCAAGCTTTTTTATCCAACAAATAAAATTTTATTGATATTTTTAGAAAAAAAACTAAAAAAAAATGGAAAATAAAAATGTCCGTAAAGAGCTCAAAATACATCAAAATATTTTGAAAATGTTATGATGTATAGAAGATGCTAAGATAAACATTCAGTCAAAATTTCATGTATCTACGGTAATTTTTTTTAAAGTTACACCAAAAACCAAATTCAATTTTATGAAAAATCGATTTTGCGTAAAAATTCCCGTTTTTCCTTAATTTTTCTTTTGTTTTTCCCGGCGCTTTTAAAAACCACTGGGAAATTTAAATTTTGACCTCCCCAATGCACCAACGATATTCACTTTCTGATCGAACAAGATACTGAAGTTGAAAATCGTAGCATTATTTCAACTACTTATCGTGTACACAGACACAAAAAAATAAAAAAATAAATAAAAAAATAAAAAAATAAAAAACACACATCATTGTAAAATCAATACATTCATCGTTCCACTCAGATCTAAAAAAGAAATAAGTTACTTGGATATGATATTTTAATTATTGAGTTAGGATTATGTTTGTAGATCGATCTACACCAAATGACCACTGCTTTTAGTAATAA
>NW_021766941.1:0-953 GCF_005508785.2 Acyrthosiphon pisum
AACTCACTTAAAAATTATAATATCGTAAAAAACCAACGAGAAGGCATAGATAATGTTGTTACCTAAAAGTTTGATAATAGGTCAATTCACTCTAAAATCAAAAATTACAGCACCCTATTGAAACTAGCGAACGAAAATTTGGTATAACGTACGTATGTAAGACGGACACAACACATGCGGGTGCGACGTCCTCTTAACAACCAAAAGCAGAGGACAAACGTAAGACATTTTCAGTCCATCAATTTAGATCGTGAGTGACGGATATCTAGACTCTTGAATTCCCGCCAAGCTTTATCTCTAACCCTTATCACAAATGACTTGCACCAAAATTCGGTACCCGCTCAAAGCCACAGGCCCCCGATTTTCACTTACATCTAGGATGCGACGGGAAATGCGTCCAATCCGCCATACGCAGATGCCCTATACCTCTTAGATTTGCATACAGCGATGATTGATAGCTAGACATTCGATTACAATTCTTATACAGCCAACAAAACAGAACCGGGCATACCGCAGGGCACGGTATTACACCAGACGAAAAAAGACCGCTAGACACTCAAAGTCACAGTTTTCGGTACGGTTTAATTTCTTTTTGAATTTCCCGTGAAACGATTTTCATTTGATCACCACGAAGGCGCCGGAGGTGGCTTCCACAACGCCCGGAATCGAGGCACACTGGCAACTAGTATTTATATAAAAAGATTTAAATAAATCTGAAAAGTAAAACCTCGGCCGTCGCGATTACCGCCGCTCGTATCTATGTATTATAAATTCGCGTAAACATGCAGTCTGAAACGTGGAATGTCTCGGACAACGCGACTGTTGACCACCAGTACGGCCGTAGGCATTCTATTATATTATAAGCCCAGTGAAGCCGTCCATCAATTAATTTTTATTGTTATCACCGTTAAATTGATCGATTTATCAATAAATAATAATTTTGTATATATTTT
>NW_021766942.1:0-1213 GCF_005508785.2 Acyrthosiphon pisum
GACATAGGCGCAACTAGACCTATATTTTTGAGGGTGCACAAATTATAAAGAATTCCCAGACCCCCGGACCCATACTCTATGTACAGGCTATAACAGGAAGATCTGACAAAAAAAAATTACGCTACTTGAGCGTATGACAAAAAATGTGGAAAAAATATTTTGAAAAAAGTTATTACATTCTAAATTAATTTACTCAAAAAAATATTGATATTTTAAAATATTCTAAAAAATTAACTATTTGACTTAGATAAATGTTTTTATTACCATTAAAATTATTCTTATTATCAGATTCACAAATTGGCTATTTTAAATTTTTCCAATAAATTTAAAATTTTTTATTTTCAGTATTTAAAAATAAAAATATTTTTTTTATATTATACGTATAGCGCAAAAGACTGTAAAAATATATAAAAAATATATAAAAATAATTTAAAATATTGATTTCAACAAAAGTTATTTCATCTAGTCGTCTTGTTAATATCTGTAGATTGAGAGGATGCCACACCCGCATGTGTTGTCTCCGTCTTTTAAATGTACAACATAGCAAAAAGTGTTTTGCGTGGGACAACTTTTCTCTCACCATATTTGTTGTAGACTTCACAATTTTCACAACACGTACAGAAGAACTTTATCTGTGCAACAACGTTTTTTTTTAATAGCACTATCCAATCATTTTTTATAAGCAAATGAAAAAAATACAAAATGTTTAGAAGCCAATAACTTTTATTGTATTTATGTTATCTAAAATATAGGATTGTTTTATAAATTATAATAATTAATTATAAACAAGGAAACAATGAAAACGTGCTCACATTCATGGGTAGTCTTTTATCCTGCCAAAGATAAAGAGAAATATCGTTATCCTGTTTTCCAAGTTATTTTGTTGAATATTATTAGGTATGATCAATGTTACACAAATAAGTAAAAACAACATAACTATGACCTGTTCTATACAACATAAAATACCTACCTAAGCTAAAGATTATTTGTTATACTGTTATAGCAGGGAATGTTGGAACCATAGACCTATAAACTAAGTTTTTATTAATTTAGTTTATAGGTCTATGGTTGGAACATAATATTGAATTAGTGAAGTACTCACTTAGTCACTTTATTATGTTCCTCAATATACTCTAACGTACAACTTTTTTGTATTTATTGATAATTTTTACTTCAAAATAATCAAATATTATAGATTAGTTTTTTTTTATTT
>NW_021766943.1:0-430 GCF_005508785.2 Acyrthosiphon pisum
TCGCGAGTCCATAAGGTTAAACACTACTTGTCAAAACCATAAATAGGATGAAAAATATTTTTATATTATAAAATGTAGAATTCATTAGGTTTATCTTTGACAACAACTTAGATATATTCCTAATTTTAATAAAATTGATTTGGGCATTTGTTTGTAAATATCTGCAAATTAGTGTTCACAATTCACATAGGTATGCGTCTATATATCACTGATAATTATTAATCTTTTATTTCTTACCGAAAAATGTAAGTGGGTATTATTTCTATCAATAAAAATTCCGAAAAATAAAATATAAATCCATATTCATTTACATGTTACATAGGCACATATAGTTAAATATGTTATACTTGGAAATTTGGAGTAGAAAATTCCTTAACTAAGATGAAATGTTGTATTGAAAAACTAGGAATTGGTTAAGGGGGGTGTGGGG
>NW_021766944.1:0-1029 GCF_005508785.2 Acyrthosiphon pisum
TATGACGGAAGAAGCCACCCAATGATGACACTACCTATTTTGATTAGAGTTTATTAGGATGATTTGGTCTAGGATTCAAGCATCCAGCAGATCACAACACCAATTACGTTTGAGACGTCTGACGGGGTTTCCCGGAATTGAAGGGGCTGCTAAATTTTTTATTAGAGGGTTAGGATGATTAAATAACCTACTGTGAAACCGCTTATAGTAGAGTTTTGCTTCATCTTTGACGGAGTTCATCCTGAGATCTTGCTGAATGGAAAGGTTGGAGACATAAGGTGGAGCATTAAGTAGTTTCCTTAGCGCTATGTTTTGGGAGGTTTGTATTTTGTTGATGTTGGATATTTTTGCATTACCCCAGAGTTGTATGCCATATGTCCAGATGGGCTTAATTAGAGATTTGTAAATTAGGAGCTTAGTTTTAATGTGTGTGTATTTATTGTTATTGCAAAAAGTTTTTAACAGGCTCAGCCGTAGGTTTAAATTTTGTCTTTTAGATCTAAGGTGGGGAGCCCAGGTAAGTCTGTGATCAAGTGTAAGTCCTAGATATTTGACTGTAGAAGAAGTAGTAATTCGGATGCCAAAAATAGATACCTCAGGCCAAGGAGAGAGACGAAGAGTGAATGTTGTGTGGATAGACTTAAATTGATTAATTTTGAACCGTCACTTCGTGTACCAGTTTTCCATAAGGGTTAGGTGAATTTGAAGATTGAGTGAGGCTATTTCCGGATTAGAATTTGTAGATATTATTGCCTTATCGTCTGCATAATCAGCAACTAGAGTGTTTAGTGTAGTACGCTGATCTGCAGCATAAATATTATAAAGTACAGGGGAGAGTATGCCCCCTTGTGGAACACCGGCTGAAATATTGGATATAGTTGAGTGTGCATTACCGAATCTGATTTAAAAATGACGGTTGGATAGGTATGATTTTATGATAAGGTAAAAAACAGGGTACAAGATTTTTTTTAATTTTACAAGAAGACCATCGTGCCTATACCCTGTCGAACGCTTGTGAAACGTCTAAAA
>NW_021766945.1:0-1148 GCF_005508785.2 Acyrthosiphon pisum
TTATACACTTTTTGGCCCAACAGATAAAACTTTATTGATATTTATAGAAAAAAAAACTAAAAAAATTGAAAACTGACCATGTCTGTACACAGCTCAAAAAGAATCAAATTATTTTCAAAATTTTATGGTGTATAGGAAATGCTAATATAAACATTCAGTAAAATTTTCATGTATCTGCAGTTATTCGTTTTTGAATTACAACAAAATAAGGAAATCGCTACATGAGAAATCGAGTGAATATCCAATGTTGTAAAAATTTGAATTTCAAACGATCATAAAAATTTAATTTGACTTTCTTATAGATATTTTTTGTTTGATAAAGGTAGATAATCTTATAAGGAATCTTGTATTACATTTTCATATCTTAGATTTAAAAAGAAAAATTTTTATGAATTTCTAACTCGAAATAATTTGCAAATTATCGTGATTTTTCCATATTTTGTCATTTTTTGAACTTTAAATGCTTATAAAAAAAAACTGTGACTAACGATTTTTAATATTTTTCATCTGCCTTTGAAACAATATAATAGGAGCCTTCTATTAAATTTTCAAGCTTTTTTATCCAACAAATAAAATTTTATTGATATTTTTAGAAAAAAAACTAAAAAAAAATGGAAAATGAAAATGTCCGTAAAGAGCTCAAAATAAATCAAAATATTTTGAAAATGTTATGGTGTATAGAAAATGCTAAGATAAACATTCAGTCAAAATTTCATATATCTACGGTCATTTTTTTTAAAGTTACACCAAAAACCAAAATCGATTTTCTCGAAAACAGATTTTGCGTAAAAATTCCCGTTTTTCCTTAATTTTTCTTTTGTTTTTCACGGCGCTTTTGAAAACTATTGGAAAAATTTTACTTTTGACCCCCCAAAGTACCAACTAGATTCACTTTCCTATCAGAAAAGGTACTGTTGAAGAAAATCCAAGCACTTTTACTGTCCTAAAACGTGATGACAGACACAAAAAAAAATAAAAAAAAAAATAAAAAAAAAAACACACATCATTGTAAAATCAATACATTCATCGTTCCACTCAGAATCTAAAATAATGCTTAAATTTCTTAAACTTACTAATTTGATTAACAAAATATAATTGTATCTATGATGTATATAATCTAAATTGTCATTAATAATTGTGAACTAATG
>NW_021766946.1:0-727 GCF_005508785.2 Acyrthosiphon pisum
CCAAATAATATAATATGACATAACTCACAATATATTATTCAAATTAATTTAGGTACATATACAATTATTTACATATTATACAATTTATTTATTATACATTATTACACAATTTTATTCAAATTAATTTAGGTAAATATACAATTATTTACATATTATACAATTTATTTATTATACATTATATATTAATTACCTGGGGCCGGAGTGGCGCAGTGGTCACACAGTTGACTTACGACTCACACAGTCATCGGTTCGATTCATAGCAAAGTGCAAAAAAATGTGTGTGATTCTACGCAGTCACCATTTTCCCGTGCTGTCGTCCGATTGCGTCATCCGGTTTCCAACTAGGTCCCACTCCACTGGGAGTGAAGACCGCACATGTCTCCTCTTGGAGAAGGGGGGTAGTATCATGCATATAGTGATATATACATAGATAAATAGATCACATGATCTCCCTACTACCCACTTGTGATAAGCATTGTCAAAGACCTTGAGGTCGTTACAATGAACAAATATAGAAAAAAAAAAATTATACATTATTACACAATTTTATTCAAATTAATTTAGGTAAATATACAATTATTTACATATTATACAATTTATTTATTATACACTAGCTGCCCAACCTTTCTCCGGAAGAAATCATTTTTTTATAATTTAATTTAAAAACATAAGACTATTTTTTGGCTATACAAATAATATATATACCTAATTACATATTTTAGTTATT
>NW_021766947.1:0-1621 GCF_005508785.2 Acyrthosiphon pisum
ATATTGGAATTTATAATTAACTCAGATTAAAAGTATGCCTAAATTAGGTACAAACCTAGGTATATTGAGATTGACTATTTCTCTAAATATCTTGCAAATAGTTTATTTTAAATCACGATTATTAAATAATTCTTAAAGAATTTCAGCTGCTAAATTCATACTTTGCATGCGATACCTACCAATATAGGGAATTTATGGTTCAAATATCAAGTTGTAAAAGTTAGTTATAAGAAAAATGATTTAGCTCTTGTAAATTAAACTTATATCAATTATTTAAATTAAAAGAATTTATGTATATTTTACTAAATTTTAGAGGACCATAGTTAATAAACTAGCGAACCAAAATTGATGATTTGACTATCAAAATTTTCAGAAAAAAAAGCTTTACCAGAATCTATTAAAAAATATAGTAGTTACCATTTGAAAAAATAAAGTTGATTTTGCTATTGGTACTTACGTGTAACCTACGTGTTTAAACATTTTGAAATTGTTATAAAAAAATTTCCTGTTAAAAATAAAGAAACACGTCTTTTTTCGTTTTAACGAAATTCTATTTCATACACCTTGTATAAAAATAGTTGCTAATTAAGTGAAAATATAAAAGTTTAGATGAGACACAGGGTTACCACAGAATATATTTGTCCACTAAACTGATCATCTATAATATGTGCGTGTAATATACTATCGTAGTGTAATATTATGTTTGTTCAGCGTCGAGGTCGAGTAAACCAACCAGCCACCTGGGGCTTTTAAAAAAAAAAAAATAACGAAATAAACCGTATTCGAGTTCGTAGTAACTATTTTAACTTGGCTTCATCAGGAGATGAATCTGAGTCCAAGAAAATTCGGTGGTGTGTACGTACTTTGTACGAGCTTTGTAGATGTTTCGTAACCAGACCAACTGCAAAGTTTATCGACAGCGTTTTTAAAAAAACTTTACTTCAGACATAATAAAACAATATAACAGAAGGACTCGTTAACCGTGATCAGCCATCTGTGCCTTAATATTATTTGTTCGTTGTTGCTATAATAAATAATTGTAATACAATTCACTCGGGTGTAAATTATATAATATATTTGTTTTGAATTGATTAAGATCACATTAACACTATACATCCAAATTCCACGGAATATGACGGTAGGTATTCCAAAATGGTTCGGAAATACTAACAATGGAATACATTTTTAAAGCACTTAAAAAACTTACAACACCCACTCCATTAATCTCAAAGTGGACAGGTAAGGGGGCACTTACAATAATTAGAATGCTTCATTTTCTTTTTTTATAATTCTTATTACTTAAACTTGTAATCAGAGTTTTAAAAAAAAGTACTTGTATTATTTTTAATTTTTTTGTTTGCATTAGGTCACTGGTTATATTTATAGTACCTCATTAACGTTGTTTGCCCGAAAAAATAATGCAAAAAACAAAAAAAAAATACGAATAAACAGAAATAAAAAAAATCAGCAATTAATAAACTTTGACGTCATACCCATACACGTATAAATGTTTAATATACACTATTATGCGTGGCCATATACACTGTACACTACATATTATAATTAAAAAAAAAATTAATAATTAGTTTATTACATTAAAATAAATAAATCGTAATACTAA
>NW_021766948.1:0-1208 GCF_005508785.2 Acyrthosiphon pisum
AGTTACTAGAGCGGCTCATTCTCACGAGGCTCAACGAGCACCTCGACAGCACCAATCTCCGATCGCCAAACCAGTACGGCTTTCGATGCGGCTGGTCAACAGAGGACGCGATCAAGCGACTACTGGAGACGACTCACGGCGCGGCCCAGGGGGCCGTACGAAATCGGGACCTGTGCGTAGACGTCAGGAACGCCTTAAACACTGCGCCATGGAGAAGGATAGACGCCGCACTCCGCGAAAAAAGGTCCCTACGTACCTCATTCGGCTCATCAGGTCCTATCTCCAAGACCGGTCCATACTGGTAGGCCAGACGCTCCTCCGGCGAAGCACCACGTGCGGCGTTCCCCAGGGCTCGGTCTTTTGACTAGCACTGTAGAACATCTTCTACGACGAGCTTCTTGAGTTGGAAATGCCTCAGGGCGTACAACGAGTGGCATTCGCGGACGACGTTTGCGTCCTCGGCATCTCGCGGAACGGTGAGTCAGCCACGACGCTCATGAACCCGGTCCTCGAGGCTGTGGCCGAGTGGATGAACACTAACGGCCTCCAACTAGCTCCGGCCAAAACCGAGGCAATAGTTCTCACCAGAAAAAATTTGTACAACGACTCTGAGCTCATCGTCAAAGGTCATGTGATTCCGGTCAAACAATCCATGCGATACCTTGGCGTCGAGCTCGACACTCGTCTATTGTTCACCAAGCACGTCCAACAGGCGTCGTCGAAGGCATCCAAATCAGCGCTCGCCATAGCGAGACTGATGTCTAACGTCGGAGGACCGTCGCAGTACAAGAGAGCTCTCCTGGGAACAGTCATCAACAGCAAAATGCTGTACGCTGCTTCAACCTGGGCCATCCAAGGCACTAAAACGGCGAAGAACAGAAATGAGATGGCGAGGGCTCAGCGAACCGTCGCGATCCACCCCATATGAGCATACTGCACCGTCTCTGCCGACGGGTCTTCGCTGCTCGCGTCCATGGTTCCAGCCGATATCGTAGCCAACAAGAGGGCCAGGATGCGCCAGCGCCTCGACGATCAGGATGAGATTACACCCAAAAGTGGCATGAAGAAACAGGAAAGAACCATCAGCATCACAGCGTGGCAGGCAATATGGGACTGTTCGCCAAACGCCAGATGGACACACAGACTTCTCCCTGACGTGGGTCACCGAATGTCCAAGCCACCTCTAAGTCTGACGTATCATCTCACTC
>NW_021766949.1:0-1555 GCF_005508785.2 Acyrthosiphon pisum
GGGCCGAGCCCCCATCCAGCGAGAGGTCCGTAGGACCTCGAGTTTGGCGACCGGAGCCGGCAGGCGTAGGGAGCTTCTAGAGTGTCGAGCGTATTCGTAAAAACTCAGAATTCGAAACTGCCTTAGCATATAACTTCAAAACGAAGTATGGCTATCTAATTTTGATTGCACCGTCGTTCTTAACTCGTTGAAGTACATAGGTTTCAAAAAAAAAAAAAATTAATATTCGTAATAGGTGCAGTAAACTAGTGACGCGCGAATGCGCAAAAATCGCAAAATAGCGAACTTCATTAAGCCATAACTTCGGAACTAAGTCCGACCGCCAAATTCTGACTTCACCATCGTTCTCAGTATAGTTAACTACATAAGTCTAAAAAAAAAAATTGCAAAAAAAAGGGTGTCTGGTAAAGTAACAAAGTTCCTTATTTTTATGTATCAGAACATAAACTTTAAAGTTATTTTGTACAAGAATACTTCCAAATTTTTCTTATAATTTATAAAAATATGATACCTTTTATTTATTGAAGGATCTTCAGCCCAAATATTAGTTGGAAATATATAATTTGGTTGTATATAATTATTTAATACATAGTATGAAAATTCTAGCCTATCTTGTCCTATCCGGACAATCACCTACTAGTTCAACAAAACCGTCTTCGACTATTTGATAAGGCAGAAATGGTAGACCAAAAAAAATGTTTAAACATTTTCCTAATAAACTCTTATTATCAGAGTATACTGTCCTCAATTTTCTATTTGCATTTATCTATATAAAAATTGTTCCTATGAAAGTATTTTGTTTAACCGATGTGAGTTAGTTATTTATTAAATACTTACGCCATCAAGATTTATATATAAAATATATCGTATGCATTAAATTATTTAGAGAAATTAATTTTTTTCTATCCTTTGTATAATACGTTGTGACTTAGTTACGAATTAGTTATGAATTATGATTAAAGTTTAGGCTTAGAGGTATTCGAGATGGACATTTTACCGTACATTTTTTTTTTGGTAAATTTACCGGTAAATTGTATGTAAATTTACGTAAATTGTTTAATATTTTATAATATTTTTATTTACAAAATTTAATACGAACTCAATAACATTTTTATAAGTAAGCTAACCATCTAACCAATTTACCACTCGTCCACTACTTACTACAAGCATTATATATATACAGTGCCGCATTTAGACATTTTGCGCCCCGGTGCAAAAAAAAATTGGCGCCCCCTAAGCTCCGGTGAAAAAAATTGCTTCCTCCTAAGGGGCCTACTCACGGAAAATACGGAAGATAGATCCTCATTAACCTTTTAGATTTTGAGCACAGAAAAGAATATTTGTTTTACAATGTGTGCTTTTTTTACAAATATTGTTTATTAATCGCTTGATCCTCTCTCCGCAAAGATACATTTGAATTTATGTCACCTAAACCTTGCTTATAATTCATCATATAAATTGTTTTTTTTTAACATATTTAAGCAGGTTGTAGGTATTTCATGAATAATTAAAATAAAACTATATAAAACTATGCAAATTAATATTAATTAAAAAA
>NW_021766949.1:2605-4138 GCF_005508785.2 Acyrthosiphon pisum
TTCCATGTAATTAGGTTACTCTCTGTAGGTAAACGAAAAATGAAAAGAATATTTAAAAAAAGGTGGGTAAGTGGATGTCGCTCTGCTGTACAGTAGGTTAGAAGTGGGTCACTGTATAATGGACAGTATTAAATTTGAATTCAATGATATAATATCACTGTATAAGAAAAACGATTCTGAGCGGAGACGGTATATCAGTCTATGTATTAGACATATAATATATACTTATCTATGGTACTAAAAAAAAATTGACCTATAATAGGTACCTATAATAAATTCAAAATTAATCATATCATAATAATATCTATTAGGTACTTATAAGCTATAACGCGTTATACATCAACAAAAAACCGTGGTAAAATCATAGATATATAATAGCATACTTTTGAAGTTTTAATTACCCACGAATAATATTATACAATAACAACAAAATAACTAAAATAGTTATCCTAGGTTTTTAATATGTAATTTCGTCCAAATTTGTACTTAAAATGACTATAAAAATAAACTGTGCTTATGTATTTTTTAGATTTTTTGGTAACAGAATTAACTACTTACGTGGAATCTTGTTATAAATATTCAGTCCTTAGATATAAAAGTTGAACATTTTATACATTTTTAACTACAAAATAATTATTCAATTTTAAATTTGATAAATTTTGTCAAAATTTGAACTTCAAATGCTTATAAAAAAAAATTGTTACTACGTATTTTTAATATTTTTCAACTTCTATTGTAACAATATATCAGGAGCCTTGCATTAAATTTTCACACTTTTTTACTCAACAAACAAAATTTTATTGATATTTATAAAAAAATAACTAAAAAAAATTGAAAACTGAGAATGTCAGTAAACAGCTCAAAAAGAATCAAATTATTTTCAAAATTTTATGGTGTATAGGAAATGCTAATATAAACATTCAGTAAAATTATCATGCATCTGCAGTTATTCGTTTTTGAATTACAACAAAATAAGGAAATCGCTACATGAGAAATCGAGTGAATATCCAATGTTGTAAAAATTTGAATTTCAAACGATCATAAAAATTTAATTTGACTTTCTTATAGATATTTTTTGTTTGATAAAGGTAGACAATCTTATAAGGAATCTTGTATTACATTTTCATATCTTAGATTTAAAAAGAAAAATTTTTATGGATTTCTAACTCGAAATAATTTGCAAATTTTCGTGATTTTTCCATATTTTGTCATTTTTTGAACTTTAAATGCTTATAAAAAAAAACTGTGACTAACGATTTTTAATATTTTTCATCTGCCTTTGAAACAATATACTAGGAGCCTTCTATTAAATTTTCAAGCTTTTTTATCCAACAAATAAAATTTTATTGATATTTTTAGAAAAAAAACTAAAAAAAAATGGAAAATGAAAATGTCCGTAAAGAGCTCAAAATAAATCAAAATATTTTCAAAATTTTACCGTGTATAGAAAATGCAAATATAAACAACCTGTGAAAATTTCATATATCTACGGTCATTTGTTTTAGAGTTACACCAAAAACCAAAATCGATTTT
>NW_021766950.1:0-726 GCF_005508785.2 Acyrthosiphon pisum
TCTATTCGTATAATATTTCTTATTTTATACGACAATAAGAATAATAGCTTTTATAATATCGACGCAACGCAATCGCCAACTATAAATTTAATCGTCGACTATTACTTATCTTATATCTCCTTTGTACAACCCGCACTAATTGGTTTACGATGTGAAGCATATACGTTCACTATTTTATCGCAAATAAAATACTGATAGTGACGTGCTAATCGATTATATTGTCGCCTATACTATACTATTTCCCCGGGTATAGCACAAATATAAGGAATTTTTACCACGAGAAAATATAAATTTTCAAGTACTATGTATTAAGGAAATTGGAGATCTCTTACCTTTTATGAATTTGACGACGGTGCACGCTCTTTGCCCCAATCAGCCAACATCCAACTCCAATGCTCTAATAACTCGCTTTGTTATTAAATCGTTTCTTAACTTTTTGAGTTCGCGTACACGTGGCTTCGCACTTTTTAAGCCTTTTCACTCCAAATTAATCTAAATTACTCGCTATCCGTCGTCGAAGGACCATGTTGTGGACTGTAACGCTTTTTCTTTGTTTTTGGTTCTCGGATAGGAATAATTAGTTTAATCAATATATTGTAACGCACCTTATTTCGATCGCAAAGATATATACATCATTATTTACAGTTATTTATTAGGACGACGCGAGACGGTGCCGATTACATCGATCGTACGCGTCTGACTCAATAGTCACACAGTATGATATAA
>NW_021766951.1:0-706 GCF_005508785.2 Acyrthosiphon pisum
GTGTTACTGTGATAATGTAAGACAGAGTTATAAATAACTATATTAATATTATTATTCGTAGGTATTTTGTAAAGATTCGTAAAAGAACACATACTAATTGTTATTCCATTATTTTTGTTATATTACAAATAACATATGCAACCCGTATGTGTGTAAATAAATCATTGTTATTATTAATGATTGTCGGTCGTAATTAATACATAATACAATACGATTATTTCGAATTAAAAATTAAAAATACCATATATTATGTATAAGACAAAAATATTTCTATGAAAAATAATAATTTGATTACAACAAAATCCAATTTAAATAAAATATTCAGTTATTTGAAATACAGTACTTTTTCTTAGAACCGATAAGAACCTAAAAGAACCGGAAAACGTATTATTCATTAAGATGAGGTTCCGGTTCTAATTCCGGTTCTAAGCATTGGAAAAAATGGATTCCGGTTCCGGTTCTGGTTCTTAGATTTTCTCTAAGAAGCGGTTCCAGAACCTGTAATTTCGGTTCCGGTTCCAGTCCCTGCTTCATAGTTTGCAATGATTATCATGCGGAGTACCTTATCTAGTATTATATAAAAATCTGTGGGAATTGACGACGACTTGCGTAAACAATCCCGAGTATCACATTTTATTTTAATTTAATTATAATTTTTTTTACTATGGCTATATAAAATGATTTTGTGAAAGTTCTATGTATAAAA
>NW_021766952.1:0-1108 GCF_005508785.2 Acyrthosiphon pisum
CTTGGTCTTACAAATACATTTTAAAAATCCTTGGCCAGTTCCTGTCGACTGTTCCTTTGAGACTGTTCGTAACGCCACTTCTGTGTCTATTGGAACCTCGTAAATTTGTAGTAGCTTTTTCTGACATACTGTGAACTGACTTCTGGCGTATAACTGCTTCAGAACTCCATCCCGAGTTCCTAATCGATAAAAACCATCACTTGTCACCTAAAAAAAATTTTATGTATTACTTATTAATATTAAACACATAATTTTTAAACTAATTTATTACCTCTAAAACAATTGCCAGTATACTTCGTGCGTCCAAACGTCCTTTATCTACCTCAGGAACTGGAACACGTACAGTTGAATGAACTGCCACCGGCAATAGCTTCTTCTCCGACCACGCCATCATTTTTTTCGCTTGATTTTCAAGATTTTCCTTGGCACGCCTACCGTGTCCTATTGACACGTGTGTGGTTTGTAAAACATCAAACAGCTCACTGTTGGGCACATAATACAGCACAACATTGTCATCTTTTACAGGAAATATAAGTTTAGTTTTTCCTTGTACAACCAGCACGTCATACCTACGACAGAAAAAATAATTAATAAAAATAAATCTAGATAAAAAAAAGGTGGGCAAGTGGGTTTCGCAAGTTTGTGATTTTTCAGTATTTTGTCAAAGTTCGAAATTTAAATGCTTATAAAATAGTTAGTTATATTTTATAAAAGTAATTGAGGGATTTTTTTCTTATATGAATTTCTTACCTTTTAATTAAACGGAAGTCTTTAGGCTGTTTTTTCTTACGTCCAGCTGTAAGTTCTAAAATAATTTCTATCAACTCATTATATCGTTCATCAGACAAAAAATTAGTATTTTTAGCCAAATTTTTACGATTTGTATGTAGTTCGTCGTAAAACTTTGACATCATATTAATCGTATCCACAGTAATGCCACACAGCGACGAGACACGTAAATGACGATAATGTAATCAAATTATACGTACGTCAATATAGTTCCTCAGAATTATTATTATAGTAGAATAAGAATTTTAATCTTTATTGCATCAAATCAACCGGGGACACGGTACGCGCATTTAAGATAAACGATAAGTAAAGTCGCTGG
>NW_021766953.1:0-1068 GCF_005508785.2 Acyrthosiphon pisum
AATTAACCTAAGACATGTATTATACTCAATATTTTAAATACACCGTACTTTCCGATTTCCATGCGTGCGCGAGCATAAACGCATAATAATAAATAAAGATACGTGGGTATTTTCGGCGTTCTTGACTGTAAATTATATTTAATTAAATTAAATCAAAAAGTAATTACTTATTACCTTTTCAATTGATGAACCACAGTAATGTTTGAGTTACTCAATACCTCGTAATAATATAGTAATATAATATAGTAATACCTCGTACAGACACGACGACGACGACGACGCACAAAACGAGTCCGCACGGGCAGTCGTAGTGTATAATAATATTATTATACGATATTAACACGGATTCGCGAGTATAATATGTAAACGAGAATAATAATTAATTAATAATATGTTGGCAGCACACCGTACGAATTGCCACCCCACTCCGCCCGACAGTCACTTCTACGCGCGTGACGTCCGCCGTCTCCGCTGCCGCGTATGTTTGGTAGCCTGCGCGACTACCGTCACACACACACACACACTCAAGCATTCACATCTACATGACTTACACCTGACTCTCGATTCCCCAAGAAGGTCGTACTACAAACCGATATCATAGATGTTTACACATCAACACAAAATTAATTTTTTAAAAACTGTTTTTGCGTAAAAATCTCTTAATTTGTTTGTTTGTTTTTCCTAACGCGTTTGAAAACTATTGGACATTTTTTACTTTTTAATCTACTTATAATCTACTTCTACCAAATAATTAATGCAGTTACACATTCCACATCATAGGTTTAACGATTATTGTCAATTATATGATTTATTCATTTTTTAATAATGCTTTTTAAAAAAATAATAATTCTTATGTGTATATAATGTATAACAATTAATTTATTAAAATAATTAAGTCATAGAAAATGTCTAAAATATTTTAAGTCTTTATGTCAATTTAGTTTAAGTATATAATATAATATAATATAATATTCATCTTAGATATTACATGAGTATGAGATTATAAATAATATAATATAATTATGTACATAACCATTTTTTTTGTTACAGATAAACATTATACCATGG
>NW_021766954.1:0-1013 GCF_005508785.2 Acyrthosiphon pisum
TTATTATTTATTATTTCATTAGTTAGGCTTAAATAGGCAATACATTTATCCCTTTAATAATACTTTTATTCAAATTCTGATTTTAAGTATACTTAAAGACCATATTTTCAAATTCCTGATCATTTTGTACTACTCAATGAATGCCCTGAGGCGATACAAACTCTAATTTTTAAATGAAAATTCCCCTTTTTTGCTGTAAATTATTTTGCGGGTGATTCTCCGATTATGCACTATATCAATATTTACATTTACATTGCCAGACTGCAGTTTCCCGCAAGCTCGTAATTACCCGTCGAGTTCGTAATACAAAAGTTGTTGTACAATGAATTGTCTAGATACAAGAAACCTGGTCATTATTTTTGACACAATGTTAAGTTTTTCCACCATCGTACCTATATTTCACGCACGATGCAGTTCCGATATTATTTCGTCAACATCCGTTGCGCGTATATTGTAACATATATTTTTATAATTTACTATAATATTATAATATACTTTTTACATACCTATATGTGCGTTACCGGCATTCCTTTGTCGCTGTCAGAGTTGTGCCCTCCCTGTCGTACCGCCGTCGTCGTGGTCTCAATTCGCGACGAACGTTATTGTCTTCCAATTATTTATATTATACCCTCGTGTGTCGTATTGTCGACGACCACAATGTGTCTGTGCCCTTGCTGCAGTGGTGAGCAGTGAGCATTTACAACTGTCATACGATGTTATTTCGTCACTGTTTGTCGCGTGTGTGTGACATAATATTATGCATAACGTAATAATATAGACACACCATTTTAATGTAACTGATATAATCGATTATCAAATTAATTAAAAATAAACAACCGACATTGTTCTACTATAATTACATAAATTACAAATTACAAATTATAAATTATAATAATTAATAACTAGGTATTAATCTAAGAATGTAAGCTATATAATATAATATATTATATTGTTTTTAAATATCCATATAATACATATAATTTATATGTATTATATGATATAAAACTTTAAGC
>NW_021766955.1:0-848 GCF_005508785.2 Acyrthosiphon pisum
TATCGTTGAATGTGCCTTGTGAGTTATATAATATGTAGATTAAATGTTATCGTACGCCGCCGCGCCGTCTACGCGAATATTATTTAACACGGCCGCCGTGAATTCTCTCTCTTTCCGTACGTTGTTCCGATCGTATCAACGCGTGCATAAAATATTATTATTAACAAGTTCTTTTTATGTGAAATCTATCATTATTTTATTGTTTTTTAAGAAGTGTGAATGCCAGAAGGGCCTGATTTATTCTGTCATTTTTATTGTATTTCAGTGCTAAGCGCCAAGGGCATTTTCATATCTTTATTACCTAACCTACCATTGTAAGCCATAAGGGCAGCATATTATATAATTGTTAATTTATTGTGGCATTGCCGTGTATTATTTTATATTATTATAATTTATAGCATAGGACCAGCTAGCTAGACTGCGCTCCACAAACTGTGAGTTTTTATTATTTTGTTATTGTAACGGATAGTAACCGTTTACTCACAACACATAAATATCATTATATATGAATAGTTAAATTCGGCATAAGCGATTAGGTAAACGACCTCCTTAAACAATTTGGCAATAGTCAAATTGCAAATACGCAAACACAACAAAAGGTTAAAGGGTTAATTATATAGTCAAAATAACCGAGTAGTTATTCGCGAGTCATATTTTCTAAAAACATAAATCACGTATCTATTGACAGGATATGGGGATTGCCAATGCCACAAGTAGATATGCGAATATACGTATATGTACGCAACCTATAGACCAGGATGTGTTAACTGATAAACTATTAGTAATTCGCAGAAGAGATGACTTTCTGCACAACAACACAGATAATTAATTAGCTGTCAACACATTAT
>NW_021766956.1:0-967 GCF_005508785.2 Acyrthosiphon pisum
CGAAAGATGCAAGGAAAGTTTAATTTAGTGACTTAGTGTGAAAAATCATACATTATAATACACCTTTGCTATTAATTGATATTAATTATTTTCACTAAAATTGTATTACATAAATTTTTATAATTTTATATTTGTTCATAAGAAGTTATTATTACTTGTAAATGTACTTAGACTCTTAGGTTCTTAAGACCATTACCATGTTTAGACCATGTTTTTTTATATTTTGATGTTATGTTTTCTAAAGTATTACCTTTGCTATTAATTGATATTAATTATTTTCACTAAAATTGTATTACATACATTTTTATAATATTATATTTGTCCATAAAAAGTTATTATTATTACTTGTAAATGTTGAAATGTACAATTAATATTAGTAGTCAGCCTTGACACGTGTGTACAATTTAGTATCTAGTTATACGAGCGTAAGACTCACTCTCTATACGGATGTAACATGACCTCGGTTGTGCATATATATAGGGCCTTTGTAGCATGTAAGAATCACTTGCACGGCCACCGTCGTACAGTGCGTATACGGTGTGTGTGTGTACAGTCACGTTAAATTGTCCAGTTGTACGTTATTATATATTATACTTATACATAATCATATTGTCGTGTTATTCATTTATATTAATACTAAAACGGTTAGTCTGTCAAGCTGCACTTTCAACAGGTTATGGGCCCAGATACCCAGATACGCAGTCACTAGCCCAGTCGAAGTGTTTTTATAAGTGTATTAACGCAGAAAACTACAACCAGTCGGAGATACCCTGGATTTCGGAAAACGGCGGATCAGTGTACATAGGTAAAATTTTGTTGGTAAATTGTTATACAGGTCAAGTATACGGAAGCCATCGATCATGGAAGACTCGGTGAAGATAACAAAATTATGTGCGGAAAACTGGCCGTTATGGAAGTTCCTGATGAAGGTCATACTTAATGCCTTAGAAGTAGGTGGTATAGTTTC
>NW_021766957.1:0-4113 GCF_005508785.2 Acyrthosiphon pisum
CCGTAATTCGAACAGTAAATTAATTTTTTAATGAAAAAATAGTGTCGTGAATCACTCTGTATTGGTATCTGTTATTATTACGGAATTATCGTTATATTTACCGACACACGATTTTATGATACATTATAATATTTTAATACATTATTATTATAATGAACAATTATTCGTCCGAGAAGAGTAAATCACGTCGCGTATTCTGGTAAACCGGTTGTACAAATAGTTGTTCAAGTGCTCGCGTACCGTCTGGCCATATTGCATTATGAACTGCTCTTCGATTTTTGTGCATATCGCACGCCGCAGTACATTTTTTCACCCCGTACAGGCCGCTGGCGTTGACCCCGACCGTATATTATTATCGCGACCGTTTTCATCTGGACGGACGAACAGGTGGGTGATCGCGATGGACTCCGTTGTGTACGCAGTGGCATAATAATATTATGTACAGTACGCAAACACTTTGAAATAATCGCACACATCGACTGCGACACGCGTACGTTCTATATAATTATTGTATAATAAATATTATACGCATCAATATTACGACGTGATTTTATAATATATTATATTATATAAGCATATTAATACATTGTTAATTTTTCGTACTGCACTGTCAATTATAATCATGCATTATTGACGATCCCAGACACACGCACATATCAAACGCATCTAATATTCTGTCAAGCATTTGCTGGATCATGTCGTATTTAAAATAATATTGTATAGTTCATAGGCGGGTACTTCGGTGCGAGGTTCGGGAAAGCGCGCGTTTTTGAAACACGGCGCGTCATAATTACTGCCGCTCCGACGGCTGACGAGGAGCGTAGACGACGACCAAAAGTGTCATATGCAGTTATGTGAGGGGGCGTTCGACTATTCTCAACCACGGTATGACCATAAACAAATTGACTCGTGTCGATTTTTATTTTTTCCACAATCCAGTCGTGTTTCGAAAGCTGCGCTCTGCCCCGTCCCGTCACCCGGATACCGTGTGTATAGTACGGCGAGGGTATAGTTGTGTTTGGCACAGGGGCCCCAGGCCAGCCAAAGGTCGGAGCAGCCGGATGAGGCGGGCATCGAGTCCGGCCGCCGGATCCGCTGCAGCGGCGGCGGCACTACTGTTGCGGACCACCGCTACCTCCACGACCGCGATGACCACCTGCAGCACCATGGGTACGACCGGTTCGACTTCGGCGGCGCCCGGCTACGAACAGTACCAGAAGTCTCTGTTGGAGGTGCCGTGGCCACACGCCGAGTACGGCGAGGCGTCCAGCGACGACCTGAGCTCCGAGTGGGACTCGGACGTGCCCGAACCGCCGCCTAATTCAAAGGTTAATAACAACACCGTACTTTGTACTTATACTTACAATATTTTATTATGTGTGTGGGCGCCAATTCATAATTTTTTTGTGGGCACTTGGCATATCAATCTGGTAGGTAATATATGCCAGACGACATTTGATAAATATAGGAAACGATAAAAAAAACCACTATTCTGAATTTCGGTGTACTTGGTGAGTGACAATAATCTATTGTATCGAAGAACATACATTGTTTTATAAACGTCCATAATTTTTAAAAATATTTTTCTTTTACATAATTTTAGGTCGTTAATCGTTATCAAACAATGTTTTCGAAAACAATATTATATTTTATATCATTATCATATTTTATGTTTTTTACTCTTTTGAATGACAACACATTTTTAATTTCATATTCCGAAGTGGAGTTGTGTACCTTCCTTTTACTGGGTACCACTTTGACTACTCTACTAAATAGCAAGTTCATTTAAACTATTTCTAATAACTCTATACAGCTTATAGCCTATATGTATACATAATATTTATATTATACTGGCTGATCCCGTGCACTTCATTTCCCGGCAACCAATAATTATTATTATAATAGCTTCAAAACCCATGGCAACCATTTAAAAACAAAAATTTCCATCGGAAATCTCAAAATTCATGTTTGAGCACCTCCCGGGGTTGGTTCTCTCCCTTTTTAAATTAGCCTATCTTCTGCTCAGAGGTATAATCTATCTATATATATATATAAATATCTGATCCCGTTCACTTCGTTGCTCATTAAAATTGCCAACTCTATATGAATAATAATTCTACATATTACCATGGCAACCATTTATATACAAAACATTTTATCGGAAATTTCAAAATAATATATAATTGGTTGCCATGGTAATACGGAGACACACACCGACGAAAATCTCAAAATAATATATAATTGGTTGCCATGGTAATATGGATGTATACACACACGGGCGGAAATCTCTAAATAATATATAAATGGTTGCCATGGTAACATGACACACACATTGACACACATACATTCATTTATATATATAGATATTATGAAAAAATACAGTAATATTATCAATTTGATTGTTTATATTGCCTAGATCGTTTGTTTGTGAAATATTAATATTTTTCAAAATTCGTATTTATATAAATTAGCTGAATTTACAGCAACGGTTCACACATAATATTATATATTAAACATAATATTTCTGTAGTAATTCTATTAGAATTATATTCTGCGCATAGATGTATTTTTATAAAACAGGGGTAGCCAACGTTGGTGCACGCAACACACAAAAAAGGACCATGAAAATAAATTTGAATAATTTTAATACTTATTATTTAATTTATAATTATTATAATATACACAGTTTATAATATTAGTATGCATAATTTTATAAAATCAATAAGTTAGGTACCGTGGTTGATGATTTATATGTATAGCCGTATTATAGGTAAACAGCACTAACGCGTAGACACGATATCCATCATATATTATTATTAAGCGAGCATTTTGTGGAATAAACCATGATAATTGTGTAGTTGGTATATTTTTTTTGCACTTATATATTTTACATTTTGAACGTTCGTTGCGCATTTGCACCTGTTGTGCAGGTGTGTGTGTGCTCGCGTAAAGCTCTACTCGACGGTCACCCCGAGTTTACATTACATGGTGGCATCCAGTCGGTTAACCAAACGTCTAAACGTATGAAAATACATTTTAAAACATTTTGAAGATGAAACTCTTTTGACGTGTTTCATCGTCATATTCGTGTGCGTATAGTCTGATATCATGTATCTTTAGTCATATATCTTTAGACTAAATTAGTAAAATACTATAATAATATTTTAACGTTTGATTTAGGAACTCTTCAACGAAGCGTTTGGACACCCTGTATAATATAATATGAGCCTGCGTTAAACTGTTGAGCTACATTATGCAGTAAAACAGTTGTTGTTTTATTATGCGGGTGTTCTCTATGTGCAATTTAAAAACTAAAAAATAACAATACAATTTGAAAAACCTATTTGATCGTCTTATGATATGCAATGGTGGACTATGCCGGTGGAATATCGGAGTTTTCCCCGTGGGCCGCCAAAACAGTACAATATAGTATATACCTAATTAGGACATTATAGTGTACCTAAAACTATATGTTCCTACGTTTTTTTACATGTGATATTATTTTTTGTTTTTATTGAGTGCAAATTATGAATTATTTCGTTTAATGTTTAATAATTACTAATTCTAGGGGCAACGTGTTCTATTAAATTTCGAAATAAGTATGTATTTTCCCCTATACAAAGCTACAACAATCACTAAACATACTCAGTATGAAAAATAAATTCGAGGGCCGGTAAAATAGTTTTCCCGGCCCGAATTTGCTCATAGTCCGCCACTGTATAAATTTTACTTATATACGATATACCTAATCTGACGCACGGCGACGTGTTAAGCCAGAATAATTATAATTATAATGACCGCACGATGTCATTTTATTATTTTATAAAATGTAACTATATACTGTACGAATTATGATTGCACTAGTCGCATAAGGACGAACATGATAGATCCCTGTGGACCTCCGGTAGTAGATTGGAAATATACGCGAATCAATACGTTACTTGGTAATCGGTAAAGTTTTCATGTTCTGTGTGTAGGATGTACTCTACCTACAACCATGATACTATGATATATGAACAATAATAATATAATTATCATACGCATTAATTTTATTTCGGTTCATCGAGCGTCACCGCACGTATCTATATATTTCAATAATAATGACACGACGTG
>NW_021766958.1:0-816 GCF_005508785.2 Acyrthosiphon pisum
TTTGTTCATAAAAAGTTTATGTTAATAGTATGTAAAATCAAATTAATGAACATATAATGACTGCTAAATAAAAAATAAATTGAAATTCATTGCCTGAAATGTAAAAAAAGATATGTGTTTACATTTTAATATTAAACATTTCATTAAAAAACAAATAAAAAATAATATATAATAAATATGACTATTCATATTCTTTTATTAATTTATTTAAATTATTACAATGCATCATAAGCTATGTAAATGTTATTTATAAGTACAAGTATACAGTATAACCAGTATGGGTAACAATTTATTTAAACATAATCTTAAAGATGTATAAGATGCTTCTTCATCTTTCTTTTTTTCTTTTTGGACAACATTGTTCATCTGCAGTTCTTTTCTATGGCAATATCCAAGTTTTAATATAGATGTTAGGATTGAATTTATCAATTGGTGGTCCACTTGGTCCAGTACAATTAATGAAAGCTAACGATGAAATATGATCACTAGTCAACACACTTCTTTTTGAAGAAACAATTTCGTTCATTGAACTAAAGGACCGTTCACATTCGGCAGAAGAAATAGCCAAAGTCTTTACAGCGGTCATTAATGGTTCAATGTCTGTATTTACTGAAGGATAAGACACTATGTATTCACGAAATCCTCGTACACTGGCTCTTTGATCAATTTGAAATATTTTACTAAACGGCTTATATTTATATCACCAAACTGTACATCACAGTTATCCGGAGAAAGCATAGTTAAATCTATCAATAAATTATTAAATAAATCTTTATAAGGATCAGCTTTATCTAAAACTGTTACATGAGACGATTG
>NW_021766959.1:0-762 GCF_005508785.2 Acyrthosiphon pisum
ATCCTTATACAATTTAGTTTTCAGATTTTAATTAAATACATAAAGTGCTATTTTGTTTATTAATATTGTATTATGTAGAATATGTAGCAGTACTTTTCTGCTATACTAAATTGATATAAATTACTCACCTAAAATTTGTAATATATCAAGTACCTACTACATATTATGTTATATACCTAATATTTAACGATTTAGGTGCGTTGCTCAATAAAGCATATTACTAAAGCACAATATGTAGATATTAAAGCAACGGCTGTTGATGTCAATTAATTATTATTATTTATCAATTGTCAATTTATCAATTTGATTTTATGCTCGTGATTATACCTACCTATAGTATACATTAATAATAATTAACCTATTTATGGTTATATATATGGTAATATATATGTACCTATTAGATCAATTAAATAGTGTTATTTATTAATTTGATTTTATGTTCATATAAAATCCTACCTATGGCATAGCGATCAGTCGATGAATAATAATATATTTTAATACAATCTGCGTCGACTCGAGCTAAATTATTTTATTATATAATTTAACTAACCCGACCCAACCACCGTATCGACTCTTAAAATGTATACATTTATTTATTATAATATGCATGTACCTACGTACCTCGGTTGCTATATCGTGTACATTTATGACAAATCAAATAACAGAATAAGCAAAAAGGCAAAAGGCAGCAAAATATAATATAATAACGCACTTATCGAATTAAAAAAAAAAAAAAACATGTAAATATATAAAAAAAATAGA
>NW_021766961.1:0-1615 GCF_005508785.2 Acyrthosiphon pisum
AACACCAGTGTAAAACAAAGGAAAACTACGGTAATGGGGGGGAGCAAATGCTCCCTTTGGCCCCCCCCCCCCCCTGGATCCGCCATTGACTTCCCGATGGGCCCGGGTTCTTGTGAAGGCCGACAGGGCCGGTATAATTATTATAATATACTTACAAAAACAAATTATATTTTTATAATTTAAGCATAAAATATATTAAGAAAATCAAATACCTACGAAAGTATTATTTTTAATATCTTAAACTATTGCAATTCATAGAAGGAATTTTGGTATTTACACTATTTTCTCTCCAATCCATGCTAATGAATTATTTAGAAATCTGTGGTATTGGTATTTTATTATTTATTTTTTATATTGTATGGCAGAATTCAGTTAGTTACGTGATAATATTGATAACCTTATTTTATCATTATTTATGTGTATTTTGATTTTGAACTTTTTTACACAAACGAGTTGCCGAGTCAGTTACAATACTTACAAACGTGTGTTTAGTGTAAAAATTAAATTGAACTGTGCAATTTAAATGATGTGTGAAGCTGGTAAAAACGAAAGAAGGGTGCTGAAAAGGTTATACGAGAAAAAAAGAAATAACTGTTAATGGGAACTATTTACGTGGAACATTGTTTTAGATTTTCAATCCTAAGCTATAAAAGTCGAGCATTTTATAAATTTTTAATTTGATAAATTTTGTCATAATTCGAACTTTAAATGCATGCGTGCGCCTATGTATTTTTAATATTTTTCAATTGCTATTGTAACAATATATCAGGAGCCTTGTATTAAATTTTCACGCTTTTTGGCCCAACCAATAACATTTTATTTTTATTTATAGAAAAAAAAAACTAAAAAATTTAAATTTATAATGTTCTGTAAAAAGATCAAAGATCAAATTATTTTCAAAATTGTATGGTGTATACATAATGCTAATATAAACATTCAGTGACATTTTCAAGTATCTACAGTCATTCGTTTTTTAATTACAACAAAATAAGAAAACCGTTACATGAGAAATTGAGTGAATATCAAATGTAAAAATATGAATTTCAAACGCTCATAAAAATTTAATTTGAATTTCTTCCTATAATTTTTTTTTTGCTTAAGGTAGATAAATTTATGAGGAATCTAGTATTACATTTACAAATCTTAGATTTATGAATAAAATGTTTTATGAATTTCTAACTCAAAATAATTTCCAAACTTTCGTCATATTTACGTATTTTGTCAATATTTGAACTTGAAATGCTTATAAAAAAAATTGTGTCTATGGATTTTTAATTTTTTTCATCTGCCTTTGAAACAATGATACTAGGAGCCTTCTATTAAATTTTCAAGCTTTTTCAACCAACAAATAAATTTTTTTTGATATTTATAAAAAAAAAAAAACCGAAAAAAAATGGTCACTGAAAATGTGCCTTAAACAGCTCAAAATAAGTCAAAATTTTTGAAAAATGCTATGGTGTATAACTGTAATATAAACATACATGTATGCTATAATATAAACATTCAGTCAAAATTTCATGTTCCTACGGTCATTTGTTGTAGAGTGGCACCAAAATCGATTTTCTCAAAAACAGACTGCGTAAAAGTTTCTGTTTTTCCCTTAATTTTTCTTTTG
>NW_021766962.1:0-1391 GCF_005508785.2 Acyrthosiphon pisum
TATTGTAACAATATATCAGGAGCTTTGTATTAAATTTTTACACTTTTTGGCCCAACAGATAAAACGTTATTGATATTTATAGAAAAAAAAACTAAAAATGTCCGTTAACAGCTCAAAAAGAGTCAAAATATTTTCAAAATTGTATGGTGTATAGGAAATGCTAATATAAACATTCAGTAAAATTTTCATGTATCTACAGTTATTCGTTTTTGAATTACAACAAAATAAGGAAATCGCTACATGAGAAATCGAGTGAATATCCAATGTTGTAAAAATTTGAATTTCGAACGATCATAAAAATTTAATTTGACTTTCTTATAGATATTTTTTGTTTGATAAAGGTAGATAAACTTATAAGGAATCTTGTATTACATTTTAAAATCTTAGATTTATAAAGAAAAATTTTTACGAATTCTTAACTCAAAATAATTGGCTAATTTTCGTGATTTTTCCATATTTTCTCAATTTTTGAACTTTAAATGCTAATAAAAAAAAACTGTGACTAAGGATTTTTAGTATTTTTCATCTGCCTTTGAAACAATATACTTGGAGCCTTCTATTAAATTTTCAAGCTTTTTTGATCAACAAATAAAATTTTATTGATATTTTTCGAAAAAAAACTAAAAAAAAATAAACCGTACCTAACTTACAGAATAGTTAATAGGTACTACGATCTACAAATGTAAGGATAAAGATTTGTTGAATTAATACCAAAAAAGGTGGGTAAGTGGATGTCGCTCTGCTGTACAGTAGGTTACAAGTGGGTCACTGTATAATGGATAGTATTAAATTTGAATTCAATGATATAATATCACTGTATAAGAAAAACGATTCTGAGCGAAGACGGTTTGTCAGTCTAGGTATTAGACATACCTATTATAGGTATACTTATCTATAGTATTAAAAAAAAATTGACCTATAATAGGTATCAATAATAAATTCCAAAACAATCATATCACAATATCCATTAGGTAACGCGTTATACATCAACAACAAACCGTGGTACTATCATAGATATATAATAGTATACTTTAGAAGTTTCAAGTACCCACAAGTAATATTACACAATCACAACAAAATAACTAAAATAGTTATTCCAGGTTTTTTAATATGTAATTTCGTCCAAATTTGAACTTAAAATGAGTATAAAAATAAACTGTACTTATGTGTTTATAGATTTTTTGGTAACAGAATAAACTACTTACGTGGAATCTTGTTTTAAATTTTCAATCCTTAGATATAAAAGTTGACCATTTTATAAATTTTTAACTACAAAATAATTATTCAATTTTAAATTTGATAAATTTTGTCAAAATTTAAACTTCAAATGCTTATAAATAATAATTGTGCCTATGTATTTTTAATATTTTTCAACTGCTATTGTAACAATG
>NW_021766963.1:0-1192 GCF_005508785.2 Acyrthosiphon pisum
GAGTATTCGTTATAATGTGTTGACAGCTAATTGATTATCTGTGTTGTTGTGCAGAAAGTCATCTCATCTGCGAATTACTAATAGTTTATCAGTTAACACATCTTGGTCTATAGGTTGCGTACATATACATATATTCGCATATCTACTTGTGGCATTGGCAATCCCCATATCCTGTCAATAGATACGTGATTTATGTGTTTAGAAAATATGACTCGCGAATAACCACTCGGTTATTTTGACTATATAATTAACCCTTTAACCTTTTGTTGTGTTTGCGTATTTGCAATTTGACTATTGCCAAATTGTTTAAGGAGGTCGTTTACCTAATCGCTTATGCCGAATTTAACTATTCATATATAATGATATTTATGTGTTGTGAGTAAACGGTTACTATCCGTTACACCTCCCCCCTAAAAAGTTCATTTTTATCGCCTAACCGAGAAAAATTAACTCAATTTAATTCTCCGTCACTTCGAGCACCTTCCTAAAAGTTTACATTTATCAATTATTATATTTTTATGTTTACATATGAGTAGTATATATTTGCCGATCCTGGGACCTCGTCCTCGTCACCGTCGTTTTTGTATCCGCTATTTTTACACACGCGCATGCACACGCCGGTTCACCTGTCGGCTACGTATCCGATGTTTTTATTTACACACGCGCATGCACACGTCAGTTCACCTGTCAGCTACGTATCAGATGTTTTTATTTACACACGCGCATGCACACGTCGGTGAACTTGTCCGATGTTTTTTATTTACGCACGCGCATGTCCGCTACGTAGCAAGCATATTTTATGCGTATCACAAGTCTTATCAGTCTTGTAATAATCAAATGTGTTAAACGTTATCACGACCGTTAAGTTTTCGCCGCTAAACCAGTGATCGGATATATTTATTCGATTAAGTATTGATCAGTTTGTATTGACCGATATATATCCGTCCCCATAAGGCAGGTGTTTTATTCAATTTCTCATATTTTATCATATAACTATTGTTAATGTGCCGCCTAATATAATGAGATTTAATACTGGGCAGTATGCGGCAGGTGATGTTATTCATATAACTATTGTTAATACGCCTCCCAATATAATGTGATTTACTGGTCAGTATTGTCAACCCTTACAATTTGTAATGTACCACCACACATACAAAAGATTTTTATGTACCTATAGAAAGTGAAACCACCC
>NW_021766964.1:0-1088 GCF_005508785.2 Acyrthosiphon pisum
ATCTCTAGATTCTTAAACAGAAATAATATTCTTACTAATCAATTCAACAAAGTATGAATATTATAAGGGCACCAGGTAAAAGCATTTTAGAAAACAAAAAAAAAAATTAGAAAAAAATATAGAGAAGGGACTCATTTTTAAAATTGCAAACTACATACTCTAGATTCTCAAATTGAAGAAACTAATCTCTCTTCCTAATTTATCAGGGCATTAGGTATTTAATTATGAAATAAATAGCTTGACTTAAAATCTTAAAAAAAAAAATTGAAGAAGGGTGTTGGCGCCCGCAGGCAAAAGCATTTTAGAAAACAAAAAAAAAATTTAGAAAAAATTTTAAAGAAGGGTTACTGAAGATATCAAATTACAATCTCCGAAGTCTTAAATAGAAAAAACCATTCTTGCTAATCAATTCATCAAAGTACAATAATTATGAGGGCACCAGGAAATCAATGTTGAAAAAATTAAGCTACACTCAAAATCATAAAAAAAAAATTGAAGGAGGGTGTTGGCGCCCGCAGGCAAAAGCATTTTAGAAAACAAAAAAAAAATTTAGAATAATTATAAAGAAGGGATACTGAAGATATCAAATTACAATCTCCGAAGTCTTAAATTGAATAAACTATTCTTGCTAATCAATTCATCATAGAACGATTATTATGAGGGTACCAGGTAATCAATGTTGAAAAAATTAAGCCACACTTAAAATTATAAAAAAAAACATTGAAGGAGGGTGTTGGCGCCCGCAGGCAAAAGCATTTTAGAAAACAAAAAAAAAATTTGGAAAAAATGTTAAAGAAGGGATTCATATTTAAAATTGCAAACTACATTCGCTAGATTCTCAAACTGAAGAAACTAATCTCTCTACTTAATTTTATCAGAGCATGAGGTATTAAATTTTGAAAAAAAATAGCTAGATTTAAAATCTTAAAAAAAAAATTGAAAGAGGGTGTTGGCGCCCGCAGGCAAAGCATTTTAGAAAGCAAAAAAAAATTTAGAAAAATTATAAAGAAGGACTCATATTTAAAAGGCAAACTACAATCTCTAGATTCTTAAACAGAAATAATATTCTTACTAATCAATTCAACAAG
>NW_021766965.1:0-847 GCF_005508785.2 Acyrthosiphon pisum
CTATAAGGAATCTTGTATTACATTTTAAAATCTTAGTTCTAAAATATTAAAAATTTTTACGAATTATTAACTCAAAATAATTTGCTAATTTTCGTGATTTTTCCATATTTTGTCAATTTTTGAACTTTAAATGCTAATAAAAAAAAACTGTGACTAAGGATTTTTAATATTTTTCAAATGTCATTGTAACAATATAGTAGTAGCCTTGTATTAAATTTTCAAATATGTTTACTCAACAAATAAATTTTATTGAAATTCATAGAAAAAAAACTAATTAAATTGGAAACTGAAATTGTCCGTAAGCAGCTCAAAACAAATCAAAATATTTTGAAAATTTTATCATGTATAGAAAATGGAAATATAAACAACCAGTGAAAATTTCATGTATCTACGGTCATTCGTTTTAACGTAACACCAAAATCCAAAATCAATTTTCTCGAAAACAGGTTTTGCGTAAAAATTCCCATTTTTCCTTAATTTTTCTTTTGTTTTTCACGGCGCTTTTGAAAACTATTGGAAAAATTTTACTTTTGACCCCCCCAAAGTACCAAATAGATTCACTTTCCTATCAAAAAAGATATTGTTGAACAAAATCCAAGCATTTTTACTGTCCTAAAAGGGTGATGACAGACACAAAATAAATTAAAAAAATTAAAAAACACACATCATTGTAAAATCAATACATTCATCGTTCCACTCAGAATCTAAAAAATATAATATAGATTGTATTATTTACCATTTCAGTACGTAGATGTTAAATTTAACTTTTTTTCCTTTCCATCTATTTCACTTTTAATGAATTATGATTTTCCTATATTGGAATGATTAAAGTACATTTATTTTTCTT
>NW_021766966.1:0-776 GCF_005508785.2 Acyrthosiphon pisum
TTTTCTTGTCTCTAAAGATTGAAATCTTATCTACTAAACACTAATGACTGAGGTATTTTCTGGATATTAAAATAAAAATTTATATCATTTTTTAACATTTTTTTTGGTTTTAGACTCGACTTAATGGCTTAGCTATGTTAGCTGTTCATAAAGAAATTTCACTAACAGCAGAAGAAGTTTTAAATGAATTGAGCAAAAAATCAAGAAAACTAGATTCTGTTCTTTAATTTTTGAATGTATATATTGTATATTAGTATAATAGTTTCTATATTAGCAATATAATATTTAAATCATAAATAATTGAATTTGTTGTTGATTAAAAAACAAAAAAAAAAATTAAGAGTATCTACACTACATGCAGATACATCGGTACAGTGGCGTAGATACGATTTTTTTCTGGGGGGGGGTTTTAAAATATATTTATGATACAAATTACAAGTTATTAGTTAAACTAAACGTCATTTTTATTTTGTTTGAAATTGGTATTAGTTATAAATAGTTGCAATAGTTTTATATTAGACTGTTATAATAATTTATAAAATAAAATCCACTCGACGTCGTTATCGCTGTTTATGTCGATTTTATAATTGGTTATTATTTATTTCAGTAATAGTTATCGAGGTTTACCTATGATAAAATTGCTATCGACAATAATTTTGTCGACTTGTCGTGCTATATAATTTATTATTCGTACCGTCGGCAGTTTTCCGAAGTCTCTTATCACAACAATTTTCCCAAAACAAAATACCAATATAAAAAAGATTCTTTGTTTGGGG
>NW_021766967.1:0-1165 GCF_005508785.2 Acyrthosiphon pisum
TAAGTTACTATATTTTCCAACTAGATAATCTTTATTTTTTGGCATCTTAATTGGTTTATAGTACGCCAAATCTTTAGGGAGCATATTTTGGTATAAATCCATAGACAGTCGAAAAGGAGATTTATGACTGCCAGGTGTCGAAACTGATTTTATTAAACAATCGTCCAATGGCTTACTCAAATCATGTACAACCATGTGGTTGTTCAAAAGCTCATCAACAGTAAACCTAGTCTCATTATCACATTCTTTAACCACAACGCTCTCAACTTTGGGTGAAATGTTATTTTCATTAGCCGTAGTGGTCGAAGACTTTGGGATTTTTAATGGCAGGCCTTTGAAAGCACGGTAATTGGTGTGTTGGAGATGTCTGTGTTGTTTCTCTTTTTTACCCCAACTTTCTATTGCGTCCAAATGGTTATGGCTAGAAATTTCTGAGATATTTCTTTTCCCATTTATTTTGGTAGTTATCTGCCTAGACTTATTGTCAAAATCAAGTGCACGCGTACAAGCTTTTTTCTGATATTACATTTAATTTGTTTGTGTGCATTCATCACACGCTCTCTCATAAGTCTTAAAAACCGACCGCATTTCCACCTTCGGTCACCATCAAGTATGTCAACTTTTACAGTTTTAAACCAAGACTCAACGGTAGCATTACTCTGACGTATTTCAATGCCATTGTTGACTTTATTATTCATAATAGGTGTCCAAAGTACTAAGAAAGGTACACACTTGACTATAAACTCGTGTAAATAGGATTCGTCGTAATATTCATTACTTATATTTTCAGAATTTACAGAATGATCTATTAAGAGGCTAGATTTGACATGTTCTTTGATAGACTGAAATCTACAGTACAACGTGGAATTACTAGTGTCGGATTCGCAAAGAAATTTATTTATTTCTTCAGAAAAATCTTTGCCTTCGTTGTTCAATTCATTAGACTGTTGGTGGTTAACATTACACTTGTCTCTCATTGTACTAATGGCATTTTTGGTTTTTCCTGTACTACATGGAGACAACAATATTAGTGAAAATATTTTGAACCAATTTTCAACATCTTCCAAACTTTTAGCGTTAAACAGTAAACATATCCAATCAATAACATTATTTTCTTTTTTGTTTTTTTCTACAGTTTTACTGTCGTTTGTTTAGATTGAAAATA
>NW_021766969.1:0-785 GCF_005508785.2 Acyrthosiphon pisum
TAGTAATCTGAGGAAGAAAACAAACTGGTTTTATTTACAAAAAGGTGGGTAAGTGGATGTCGCTCTGCTGTACAGTAGGTTACAAGTGGGTCCCTGTATAATGGATGGTATTAATTTTGAATTCAATGATATAATATCATTGTATAATAAAAATGATTCTGAGAGCAGAGTCGGTATGTTAGTCTAGGCACAGAATAGAATTCTGTGGTCTAGGTATAAGACTTATTATATACTTATCTATAGTAGTATAGTATTAAAAAAAATGACCTATAATAGGTAGATATATAATAGTATACTTTAGAAGTTTCAAGTATACCCAAGAATAATATTATACAATCATAACAAAATAACTAAAATAGTTATTCTAGGTTTATAATATGTAATTTCGGCCAAATTTTAACTTAAAATGACTATAAAAATAAACTGTGTAAATGTATTTTAGATTCTGAGCGGAGCGAGGGAGCTATTGTTTTTACAATGGTGTTTATTTTTTTTTTTTTTTATTTTTATATCCTGTATACAAAATTTCTTCCAGAAGGAGTGTTTCGATTTCAACATATAGTACCTTATCTTTTAGCAAATTGGATCAAGATGGTACTTTAGAGAGGTCATTTTTTGATTTTCTCAATAGTTATTTAATGCCACTGGAAAAACCACCGAAAAATTACGAAAAAACGCTAAAAATGGGATTTTAATTTCTAACGCTTTGTTTATCACCATAGAAACGAATAAGAAATTTTAATATTTTAATATTAGTTCAACTTGATTACCTACATCATAAATAA
>NW_021766970.1:0-969 GCF_005508785.2 Acyrthosiphon pisum
ATACTACTAAATAGTTAAATATATGAAAAGTTGAAGTACAATTTCAGTCGACCTGTATACTTCATTGTATGCGGTAGTCCTCTGTCAGTGATATAAATATTTACAATAATTTAATAAAACCTGTAATTATGTCGTCGGCTATCGTAGAGGTCCAATGCATTCTTGGAGTAAAAAATAAATATTTTATTAAAGAAATGTCTATAGTCGACACAGCAACATGGGCAACTCAACACTGGATTTTTAAAAATTCAAAAACTATGCAAGACAACAAGAGTCGAAAAACTAACAAGTGGCTGGAACATAACTATCATAAACTAACTATAGAATATGGTGATGTTGAGTATGAAGAATTAAGTAGAATATTGAACTCATTAAAATTCACCTGCATTTATGTCAAAGGCGAACAGAAAAAACAGATGCTCGCAGAATTTATACCTCAAGTCGCACTAATCAACATCGAAGACCTTGGATGTCCACGTTTGGATCAAATTTGTGACGAAAAATCATATGGAATTCAATCCAAAACAATGTACATTCTATAAAGTATTTGCTATAAGGAAATGGTTTATAAATAATTCTTAAAAATTGTTATTATAATATGTACATTTTATTTAATAAACATAATAATAATATTATATATTTTAACAATTGTTTTTTTTATTTTATTTATATGCTAACATAATATAGGTACAAGTATAATATAATATTTACAATATATATACAAAACTAAACAGTTGTTTATAAGTTATTTGTAATAATCAATATATAACAATAAAAATATATAAAATCAGGTTAAGCAATGTTGAAGGTCTCTCTTCTTCATTCCAGTTATGATCTCAGGCTAATCATCCTCCCTATAAAATTAAAAAAGTAAAATCAGTATAATAATTTAAAAAATATATATATAATTGTAATAACTTACTCTATACTATAATGACCATGGGCTAGTGTGTTTATTTTGTCCTCTAA
>NW_021766971.1:0-1149 GCF_005508785.2 Acyrthosiphon pisum
TGAAAACAAAGTTGAATATTATATTATATGTATTTGTGTGTGTGTGTCTCACTTAATGATTATGTTCATGCGACCAGATATTGTAAGTTAATAACAGGTATAACACTATGTTACTATCATACTTTCATCATCTGTGATCCAAATGTATGTGAACAAGTATTTTTTTTTTTTTTTACTCTATCACGTGGACGTGATTATAAATAATATCTTCCGAATGTGAAATGTTTGTATAATCATAAAACTATTAATGAAATCAAACTATGTTTATAGTAATTATTATATTTACCCAAATTAGAAATAGAATGGGTTATATGAGTCATATCTATCTCTAACGGTTTTATCCTGTAAGAGTAAAATGGAACCCTTGTTACAGGATATGACGTATTAAAACTAATAATAGTCAAATATTTACGACATTTCACACATCGACTAAATTGGCTATATGTTTGGAGACCTATAGGCTATAATAGTCTGAAATTGACGGCGAAATCTCATCAAATTGATTTGATAATTATTGTTTTCATTATCAATGCGTAGGCAAAACAATGAACAATAGTGTTTTGCTATTGATCCCAGGCTTATACTTAGATAAATTTCTTTAAGTATAAAATTAGAATTATTTAACTTGAATAAATCTAATATTTCCTGTTCATCGTACGCGAATGAAAATGCCATACGTCGAAAGGTTTCATATGGAATAATTGGATTCCGAACATTTGGTTCTACATCATTTGGAATAGTCATCCTTCTAATTTAAAAAAAATATATATAAAGATGTTTTATAGAATAATACAAATTTGTTTATCTTTTGACAACTATTTAATATACATCATGTTAAAAAAATATGAATATTTTAATCAAACAGTCTTAAAGAAAATCTCAACGTATTAAAAAATTTTTTTTAAACTTGAAAGAAATCAGTTATAATCATTTATCTAAACGCTTATTTTATGTTATGTTTTTTACTATTGTGTATTATTTTTTTCGTTTTTAAAAACTAGTAAAGATGTATAGTTTTAGATTTGATAAGATGATTTTCCAAATAAAATATAAATAATGAAATAGTAGGTACTTACGTGAACAGTTTTTACAAGTAAAGTATTTTCCAATTTTCAGTGACGAATGCCTGTTGATGATGCTGTGTGGACT
>NW_021766971.1:2440-4107 GCF_005508785.2 Acyrthosiphon pisum
AAAATATATTTATTATAATGTTCACATTATATTTTTTTTTTTTTTTTATAGCACAAATCATACCGTGAAAATGTTGCTGAACTTTTACAAACCGAAGAAATTGATGTAGACATTAAGAATTCTTTGCTTTTAGACAAGGAGATGGTGTGGTTACAATAAAATGTCCTGTTGATGACAAGCCGAGCCATCTATATGTAATCTCACATTATAAAATGTCTAACATAGAAAATGTGTTGGTGAAGGATAGGTAAATACATTGGTTTACTTATTTTATTTATCTTATTGTTTAAAAAAAAATTAATTAATTGTTATAGATGGAAATTCAGCGAAGCTACCATTAGATTACATACAAATGACAACCATCCGCTTAATACCAGTCTTAATCAAACAATACAGTCGATATTTGATACTATGCTAAGAGATCCTAAGCGTGAAACTCGCAAAAGCAAGACACCAATTTGATTATTATATGCAAAAATAAATTTATTTAATAAACAAAACATTATAATATTATATTATACGATGTGTTTCTAATATAGTAATATCATAAAAAAACATTTATAACAATATTCACTGAGAATATAATAATCATAATATTATGCTATGACACGGACTACTATTGTAACTACCTGTTTACCTAGTTTATTTGCCTGATATAAATAAATAAAATAGGCTGGCAGACCACATTCTAATATGTAGATGTGACAATTTTTACACAAAAATTCTGCATAGTTTTCCCAAAATTATACTGTTCAATACCACACACACTGATATTTATCAATAACGCACACATTTATCTAATACAGTGGTCGCCGCTTATAGTGATCACATTCATTCAAGAGTATTTTGATCACTATAACCGAAAATCACTATAATCGGCGACTCGAAAAACAGGTAGAAAATAACGTAAAAATAATTAAATATTTAAATTATATTTATTATTATTTTTAGCTTCTGAGTGGAACGATGAATGTATTGATTTTACAATGATGTGTGTTATTTTTTTTATTTTTTTATTTTTTTATTTATTTATTTTTTTTTTTTGTGTCTGTGTACAGTGTACACGATAAGTAGTCGAAATAATGCTACGATTTTCAACTTCAGTATCTTGTTCGATCAGAAAGTGAATATCGTTGGTGCATTGGGGAGGTCAAAATTTAAATTTCCCAGTGGTTTTCAAAAGCGCCGGGAAAAACAAAAGAAAAATTAAGGAAAAACGGGAATTTTTACGCAAAATCGATTTTTCACAAAATTGAATTTGGTTTTTGGTGTAACTTTAAAAAAAATTACCGTAGATACATGAAATTTTGACTGAATGTTTATCTTAGCATCTTCTATACACCATAACATTTTCAAAATATTTTGATGTATTTTGAGCTCTTTACGGACATTTTTATTTTCCAATTTTTTTTTAGTTTTTTTTCTAAAAATATCAATAAAATTTTATTTGTTGGATAAAAAAGCTTGAAAATTTAATAGACGACCCTAGTATATTGTTTCAAAGGCAGATGAAAAATATTAAAAATCGTTAGTCACAGTTTTTTTTTTTAAGCATTTAAAGTTCAAAAAATGACAAAATATGGAAAAATCACGAAAATTTGCAAATTATTTCGAGTTAGAAATTCATAAAAATTTTTCTTTTTAAATCTAAGATTTTAAATGTAATA
>NW_021766972.1:0-2200 GCF_005508785.2 Acyrthosiphon pisum
CATTATAAATACAATATAACAGTAATATAAAATATAATACAAAAAAAATAATAAATTATGCATAAAAAAAATAAACAAACAGATTATTGTAAATGCAATAGAGGCAATATGACACAGTTATTTATGTCATAATCGATCAGCGGCAAGCACATTAATTTTTCTTTTATATCACTTAACATCCACGATTGAAGGTGACTGAGTTGAGATGCATTGTATATACTTAACAAGTTTGAAGCACAAGGCTTTTCAAAAAAATTTTTAACTGTATTGTATTTTCTTCCAATTATCATAATAATATTGCTGTCTAATTTTGATGAAGCAATATTTTCAATAATTACCACATCATTATTTTTCATTTTAACACAATTATCAGAGCTATTAAGTTTTATAACAAACCGTGTCATCCTCCAACCCGTGAACTGTGGTTCAAAGACATCATTGGTCATTGGTCTATTTTTTATTGTGCATCGATAATTGACAGGCCCAAGTGAAATTTTATATTTTTGGTTTTCCTCTTTAAAAAGTATTTGATCTTCGGCATACCGTCTTACTAATTACTGAAGTGGTTTTACACCACTTTTGATTTTTTTTTTTAAGGGTTGCATGTAGTTTTCGAATGGAAAAGCAGAAAAAGTGTCTAATGGCCCATATTGTGTGGTATCATCAGCCAAATGCTGTATTATATGCATATTAGAGGATAAGTAAGATTTTCCATACAGTTTAGCAAAAGAATCAACAAAATGATTTACCAATGATTTGGAAAATTCTGTATATTCCTCTGAAATATTTGCTGTTGAAAGAATTCTCATGGCTACACAGAGTTCCATGAAATTCTCATAGATTTGTTGGCTTAATATATCAGGAAAAATAACCATTCCAGTGTATAATAATATTTGTCTCAATTCTGAAGCTTTTAATCGGGATGCATCATGAAGAGGATGCTTTCTGCTATTTTCATTTGGTGCTCTTTGGAATTCACATGGTATATACTTTCCTAGTGTGTTTATTTTTTTATCTAAATTAAAAATTAAATTTTTGGGAAGAGCCAAATGATGTTTTTTAACTCCACCAATCCAAAACGTTAATATTTTTTTCATCACTCCAATACATACACAATGCATGTAATCAAATGGTATATTATTGATTAAGTCAAAATTAGGAATCTTTGTCAGAATTGTTTCACCACAATGAAAATCTTTATCCGAATAAGATATAAATTCAGTATGATTTCTCATAGAAGCAGACGAATCAGGAAAATAAACACGATTGTTTTCATATTTGCCTATAGTATGACATCTTAAACAAGAATTTTTAGCAGTGTGGTGATGTATATTGAGAACATATGCTTTAGCTGGTGAATCACATATGATAGCTTTGAGCATTACATTAATTTTATTACCTTTAATGATAGTTCCAATATCATTTAAGATACATAATTCATCGACAAAATCTTCTAAATATTCATTGCAGTCATCTGGCTTAGATTTCCCATAATAAGCACCAATTATGAACACCCTAGGTTTATCAGTAAATAAATTGGTAAAATAGCCAAGTATTGGCCATAACTGGCTTGCTGGATTTTTTGTTATTGGTAGTCCATCTATACCAACAACTAATAGCAATTTAGAAGGCAGATTCTGTTTCAGTTTTGCTAAATATTCTATTTCATTTGAAATTCCAAAATGATAATACACTCCACCTTTGATATTTTAGATTCTGAACGAAGTGATGAATGTATTGATTTTACAATGATGTGTGTTTTTTTTTTTTTTTTTTTTGTGTCTGACGACAACTTTTGGAGCAGTAAAAATGCTTCGATTTTCAAAAGTTGTACCTTTTCTGAAAGGAAAGTGAATCTAGTTGGTACTTTGGGTGGTCAAAAGTGAAAATTTCCCAATACTTTTCAAAAGCGGCAGGAAAAACCTTAAAAAAATAACGGAAAAACGCGAATTTTTACGCAAAACCAATTTTTGACAAAAACGAAAACTTAATTTTACTGTAACTCAAAAATAATTATTGTAAGCACTTGAAATTTGCAACAGATGTTTATATTAGCGTTGTCTATACAGGGTTAAATTTTCAAAGTGTTTCGACTTTTTTTGAGCTATTTATAGACAAATGAGATTTTCAATTTTTCTAAGTATTTTTTTTTTAAAATAACGATAAAAAATTTTTGGTTGGATAGAAAACTTTGAAAATT
>NW_021766973.1:0-989 GCF_005508785.2 Acyrthosiphon pisum
CGAAATTTATTTCTAATCGTATTTTGAATCAATGCATCGGTCCTGAAAACAAAACAAAAATCCAATGTACACAGCTATACGAGATTAACGAGAACATTATTGCAATCGATTTTAAATGATTTGTATCAATAGTTACTGTGAATCGACATTGGCAGTAGCTTCATCCAGCACGAGAAGCTTATTACTACGCACTATTGCTCTAGCCAAACACACTAATTGCCTTTGACCAACGCTGAAATTTGACCCGCCTTCAGACATTTTTGAGTTCAGACCGTCGGGCAAATCCTCAACGACGGTTTTAAGTTGCACCTTAAACAGTAATAAATCCACAAAACGTTACGAAACTTGTCTTACTACTGCGTAATAATAATCACGCAAACATAAAAAAAACTGTTTTTTAAAAATATTATAAACGAGAAAATATACTTCTTCTAAAGCATTCCAAAGAGCATGATCTGGGTATTCGTCTAAAGGATCTAGGTTTTTTCGCATTGATCCCGAAAATAAAACTGGTTCTTGAGGAATTATAGAAATTTTGGAACGTAAATCATGTAATCCTAATTCGTGTATTTCTATACCGTCGATGGTGATATTTCCCTCATTGAGAGCAAGTCTAAATAACGCTCCTATTAATGACGATTTACCTGCACCAGTTCTACCAACAATTCCTACCTAAATTAAAAGACAATTTCATTGTACCAAGGTTCAAAGCTATTAAAATAATATTGATAATAGTATGTATTGGTTAATATTACTTTTTCCATTGGCTGTATTAGAATATTGAGATTTTTTAAAACATGATCCCCATCTAAACTATAACGTAGATAAAAATTTTCAAACACAATTTGACCTTTATCAGCCATTCTCTTGGTGGTTTTTTATCTAAAACAAGAATATAGAAATATTTACTTTAAAATAATGTATATTATACATTAAATAGATACCTTATTAGTAATAACATATACATTAATGCTAGTACTGACTACTGG
>NW_021766974.1:0-954 GCF_005508785.2 Acyrthosiphon pisum
ATTTATGGACAATTTGATGTCGATTTTGTATATTCATAGCTTAATTCAATGATTTTCCTCAGGAAATATTGGTTGTCGACAGCTATGTCGGTACTAATATATTATAGCTATTAAGAAAAAGATTAGGTATTGCTTTTGATATTGACTGTAAAATACTTATAATTTTATTATATGAAAATATACCTAAGGATAAAATAGTACCTATTTACTAAGAAAATAATAATCAATTATCATTATCCTTTATGTAACGGATAGAAACCGTTTACTCACAACACATAAATATCATTATATATGAATAGTTAAATTCGGCATAAGCGATTAGGTAAACGACCTCCTTAAACAATTTGGCAATAGTCAAATTGCAAATACGCAAACACAACAAAAGGTTAAAGGGTTAATTATATAGTCAAAATAACCGAGTGGTTATTCGCGAGTCATATTTTCTAAACACATAAATCACGTATCTATTGACAGGATATGGGGATTGCCAATGCCACAAGTAGATATGCGAATATATGTATACGTACGCAACCTATAGACCAGGATGTGTTAACTGATAAACTATTAGTAATTCGCAGAAGAGATGACTTTCTGCACAACAACACAGATAATCAATTAGCTGTAAGCACATTATAACGAATACTCAGATTAGATAGGAATATTGCAAATGCGTAGGTTGAGTTGATGGTCACACGGACCACATCCGGTAGAGACAAGATAGCGAAACGATAGGCAAGGGGAGCAGAGACCCGAATATAAAAGGGAGCCTGAAACCGCCTGTATTCAGACGTGTCTACTCCAGAGCACAACAAGCACCTTCACGTCACTCTGTGTAATAACATTGTCATTTGGACTTAGACTAAATTACTGAAGAACGTTTAAATAAACTACAAAGTATCTTTCATCCGTCTACATTTATTTATAAACTATCCTGTCAACATTCTTCATCATCAA
>NW_021766975.1:0-955 GCF_005508785.2 Acyrthosiphon pisum
ATTAATTACTTACGTGGAATCTTGTTTTAAATTTTCAATTCTTAGATACAAAAGTTGAACATTTTATAAATTTTTAACTACAAAATAATTATTCAAATAAAAATTTGATCTTTAAATGCTTATAAAAAAAATTGTGCCTATGTATTTTTAATATTTTTCAACTGATATTGTAACAATATATCAGGAGCTTTGTATTAAATTTTTACACTTTTTGGCCCAACAGATAAAACTTTATTGATATTTATAGAAAAAAAAACTAAAAAAATTGAAAACTGAAAATGTCCGTAAACAGCTCAAAAAGAGTCAAAATATTTTCAAAATTGTACGGTGTATAGGAAATGCTAATATAAACATTCAGTAAAATTTTCATGTATCTTCAGTTATTTGTTTTTGAATTACAACAAAATAAGGAAATCGCTACATGAGAAATCGAGTGAATATCCAATGTTGTAAAAATTTGAATTTCAAACGATCATAAAAATTTAATTTGACTTTCTTATAGATATTTTTTGTTTGATAAAGGTAGATAATCTTATAAGGAATCTTGTATTACATTTTAAAATCTTAGATTTAAAAAGAAAAATTTTTACGAATTCTTAACTCAAAATAATTTGCTAATTTTCGTGATTTTTCCATATTTTGTCAATTTTTGAACTTTAAATGCTTTTAAAAAAAAATGTGACTTAGGATTTTTAATATTTTTCATCTGCTTTTGAAACAATATACTAGGAGCCTTATATTAAATTTTCAAGCTTTTTTAATCAACAAATACAATTTTATTGATATTTTTAGAAAAAAAACTAAAAAAAAATGAAAACTGACAATGTCCGTAAAGAGTTCAAAATTTGGAAAATGTTATGGTGTATAGAAAATGCTAATATAAACATTCAGTCAAAATTTCATGTATCTACGATCATTTTTTTTAAAGTTACACCAAAAACCAAATTCAATTTTG
>NW_021766976.1:0-804 GCF_005508785.2 Acyrthosiphon pisum
AAATTGTTTTCATATGCAACTACAGTAGATGCGTGGTCAATTTTTAAAAAGTATTTCATTATTATTTTTATTTTATTATTTGTAATTAGATAATTTTACAATTTATACATTTTAGGTCATACATAGGTATTACAGCATCATGGATTAATGACGACTTATCCAGAACTACATGTTTACTAGCAATTAAACGACTTCAAGGTATTCATACATATGAAGTTTTAGCAAAAGCGATGGATAGTGTGTATGTAGTAAAATATCAAAACAGCTAGTAAGAGATAACGCAAACTTCTTAATGATACTTAAACAAGTTGATACAAATTTACGACATATATTCAACGATCATTCGTCTACAGATATGGATTTCTCAGAATTTCGTAAAATTTCTCATTTATGTTGGAATCATAGTGATTATGGGTTTATGGTCATCGATAAAACTCGGGAAATGAATGAAGGAAGGTATAGATGTGGGTTTCATACGTTCATTAAAATAAAATAATTTTATATATTTATACCTATATAAATATACCGTCACACAGTTATTATCTACATAGTGTTATCGGCAGTCATACGATACAGGTATAGTACTTTTATTATTTACAATGAACAAACAAAAAGTTTTATTGGAAAATTTAATAACATCAAAAAAAAATATTAAACGAAAAATAATGGAAATGAAACGTGGTGTTATAGATTCTGAAAACTATTTCCGTGAGGCATTTAAACCAATAATTGAACCATTGAGTACACATGCAAAACAAAATGAAATATGTAACACACACGTCACACTGTACTAGAAAATAAATC
>NW_021766977.1:0-964 GCF_005508785.2 Acyrthosiphon pisum
ATAAAATTGTTGTATGGTAGGTGTTTGGGGGTGTGGGGGCTTGCCCCCACGGGTCTATTTCTTCTGCATAATTTTAGCACCCCCAGTGTTTGGCCTTTAGTTGCGCCTATGAATACCATTGATTATAAATACTAGTAATTATACCTATACTATACTATTATGCTAGTATGGCTATTCAGAATCATCATCTGTATATTTTTTAAACCATAATACAGAGTTTATTGAACTATCCATTTCAGCAGCAACAGTGCTTAATGAATGGCAGTCATCGTACATCAACACTCTGCAATAAAAATATATAATAATTAAAATTATAGTAATAACTGATTACTAAAGTAAAATTACCTAGCTGTAACACCATGCTTTTTAAGAAGATGGTAATATGCAAGACCTTGAGACGGAGGAACACGTAAATCTTTTTCACCCAGTAATAAAAGTGTAGGAGCTTGAACTTTATGAACATTTTTGCACGGCGAACAATCAGCTAATTTCATTAAAACATCTTTGGAATTTGACAAACTATCTACTTCTGAGTAATTAAAACCACATTCTGTAATACCCCTGCAAATCGGTAATAATAAGTAATCGCTTTTTTTTTTAAAAGTTTAAAGTGTGTAGCTGACGAATTTATACAAGTGTTTTGGTAATGAAAATTATTCTTACCAATATGGTATATCAGAAGTAATAAAAAGCGATGGTAAATCAATATTTGGATTTCTAGCTGATACAGCTTTAAATGTATTCTAAAATAAAACAGTTTACATGAAACAAAAAAAGTCTGCAATAAATATAACGTACCATTTAGAAATATCAGTTGTCCCAAACATAGTAACGAAATCAGTAACTCACTAGATTCAAAGCAACACACTTCTTTAAACTCAGACTTTATATTATAAAAAATTTAAAATAACTAGCAAAGGAGGAATTCTTTTGCACGGCAACACCGGGACATCAAAATAAATTT
>NW_021766978.1:0-787 GCF_005508785.2 Acyrthosiphon pisum
TGTAGATATTATAGCAATGGCTTTGGATGTCAATTAAATATTGTTATTTATCAATTGTCAATTTATTAATTTGATTTTATGCTCATGATTAAACCTACCTATAGTATACATTAATAATAATATATTGTAATACACTCCATAAACCTACCTACATAAATAACATCAAACAGCTAGCATATCATTATAAACTTTAACTAACAGACTATTCTGAAATATATGTAGTATAAGTAAAATTAGTTTATTTATATTGTATTACCTCAACCAATTAACTCACCTTAAAACTGTAATATATTAGGTACTACATAGTAGGTTAGTTATTTTCAAGTATAAAATAACCGTTCCATATAAGCCAACCCATGTATAAAATAATAAAATGTATCAAATTTATTATTTATTAAATATTTTATTTCATATAATACTCTCATAATTAAACCTCTAATCAAATAATATACAGTCATATCATTATAAAATGTAATCGCCAGTCTTTATAAATAATGTATTATTTAGATTCTGCAGCAGTATTTTAACCTAACCAAATGTGACTCACCTAAAAACAGTAATATAATATCAAGTACCTACTTTATAGTATAATATTTAATATTTAGTATTTAGTAATATTTAATATAAAGCCCATGTCTCTATTGTAGATAGTATTAAGTACCTATTAGATCAATTAAATAGTGTTATTTATAAATTTGATTTGATAAAATCCTACCTATCGCATAGCAATCAGTCAGGATTAGTTTATTACTATACTATGTGTAGCTTAGCTATATTCAAGTATAAA
>NW_021766979.1:0-2844 GCF_005508785.2 Acyrthosiphon pisum
TCATCATTGACACTTCATCAGACTTCAATGACTATTTGGTCCTTAGTGTATACGATAAATAAATAACTTTCAATTCACTTACCGACTAAGCATAAGGTTCCATAATCACCAAATCACCGTATATATGTGTACGCTTATAAAATTATACATAATACTACATGTATTTTAATTTATAATAATATATTCTATGATATCTCAACCCAAAGTTATGTAAATTGAATGTAATTATCTAGGTACATAATTAATTGCGTTTTTATAAAAACTTTCTTTTAAAATTAGTATTATTATAAACATTAAGTAATAATAATTTACGATTCGAGTATAATATAAGAAGTAATTGTCTTGGATTATATTAATTTTCAAATTGTATTTAGTATTCACACAAGTCGTGGAACACTGGAAACATCACAATTTTCGATGAAAGACGAGCGTTTTATTTCGCTATTGGTTTTAAATAACTCTCGGTACTTTTATTTCAAGTTTAACAATACGATCTTGATGAAGCGTATAAACATAAAAATAAATAGCTATACGTTTTGTATATTATCCTACATATTATATACTTTGAAATAATTAGGTAATCTTACTCAAGGCAAATCAATCGGTTTAATTAATAACAACTAATAGTCATCGTGTATTTATTATCATTTATTCTTTTCTGAAGGTGATATACTTAAAATGTTAATTTTTTTACACATGTTTATTATTTATGTACACATTTGTATACTACATTTTTATACCTACCTACTTATTGTTCAGACAAATATAAATTATTATTTATTTGCATGCGTGCAATTGACAATACATTTCTTGTGGTCTGGTCTATGCATACACATTGTACGGCTTAGCGTATGTTTTATTTCAAACCCATATAATATTACTTATAATATTAATGGAATATCTATCACATCTCTGAGGCTCGCAAAATATTTAAAAACTATTTACCTATTTTTTTTTAATATTGTGCCACGCATCTATCAATAAAACTTAGAGCTGTTTGACCACAAATTTTCCAAATTGTATGAAATTAAAATAACAAAGATAAATTAATAAAAAAAAATAAACGATTTCATAAACAATCGATTATAAAATTGAATGGACATTCCCATCATCGTCATAGTATTTTTATTCTTGTGCGTTTCTTTGTTTGACATAAAAACATTATCAATTTGTTAGTTGTTCCCATTAATCATTATACGTTTCATTATTTTGAATCTTTAGCTAAAGTGCACGAACAATCAAGTTATTTACAACGAATACATAAATGTAACCATAGCTATAGCTTAAGTATACAAACCATTCAGAACTGTATTATACATAACGTACAAATAAAATATGTAGTTGTCTGGCGCTCCGACCACCATCTGCAGTTATATTTTATTATATATAATTGCATATTATTAATATATATTATGCATTTATGCAAATTAAGTCCCGTATAACTATCCCTGTGTGCAATAATGTGATTTTGACTTCTATGCGATTGTATTTTAGTAGTCTCAAATGTGATATCACAAAAATACTTCTACGATATATATAGGTATATAATATTTAGGAGCCTACTTGAAATTCGATATCTGAACTCTGATTAACTACAACACAGCGTTTTCGTGAATACTGCAGATGCTGTTAAAATAAAATATTATTTAAATAAGTAAAAAAAAATATTGTTTCCAAAACTTTTTATTAGTTTTTTAACATCTGTTTTTCAAAATGGGTGTATGCATTATTGGTTCCTACCTCTTTTTTAGGAATGCAATATGGTGCCGAAGGGTGTCTATTGTTCACGGATTTCCGGTCGATAATCGGTGTCATCGGATTTCGTAACTCCACTGAACAACAACTGAAAAATGCGTGTGTGTGGTCTTTGATCCAGTATAATATGCATAATGTAGTGTGCTTGAAGAGTTCTAAGATATGCGCGTAATTTACAATCTGGGTCTTGACTACATAATACGTCGTATTTTTATAAGAATGTAAATTTATATATCAACAGTTTATAATTTTTAAACTTAATTAAAAAATGTGATTGGACGAAATGGATTAATTAAATTGCGCGCGTATACATATTGTCAACGTCTTCGGAAAATTAATTATTCTTAACCCATTGAGTGCAAACAGCTTAAACTATTAATTAGAATTTTTTATGCCTTTAATTAGTTGCACACGTTGTTTATATATTGATTGAAGGTATTATAAGAAAAAATTAATTGATATATTACGATTTATTTTTACACAATGACGTGCATTTCATTGATCAGTGAATATTAGTATATTACTCATTTACAAAAAATTGTAATATATATTTCTTTGTACCTATACTAAAAGCTCTGTAAAAAAAAAAAAATATTCATTATTCTTGTGATTCAAGTGATTTTAAAACTAACAAATGTAGTTTCTTAATTAAATTACAACTCATAAACACGTGACGTTTTATTATTTTTAGTAACCGCTCTTATATTTTGGTATAATAATCTCTATTTATTCATGATTAACTGGTATTTTATTTATTTGAAAAACAATAATTCGTGAAATTTAATTTGCACTATTCAACTTACAGAAAAAATGCTTATATTGTATCAAACTTTCTTTAACAATAAGCCACATATTATGCGATTACAGTTTGTTTTTTGCGTTTCATTATTTTGTACTTGGAATAGTTTGTCATTGTGAATCTAAATTTTGATCGGAATTGTTTCGTGTGGTTAATAAAGGGCCAACATTTCAAGTTTCACAACGATTAGCTATTTTAAGTAACTTTTTTGGGCCGGACATCAGCCGCGAGGCATTAAAAACGTAACAATTTCACCCTATGACTTCTTTCACCATTTCACGGTTATACGA
>NW_021766980.1:0-1062 GCF_005508785.2 Acyrthosiphon pisum
TTACTTGGACGGGGGGACGGACCAAACTAATGTCCAAAATAATTTTTATAAAAATTTGGAGTGGATTTAAATTGTTTTGTCAAAGATAAACCTAATGAATACCTATAGGTAGTAATTTTACATTTTTTAATATAAAAATATTTTTCATCCTATTTATGGTTTTGACTAGTAATGTTTAATCTTTTTGACTCGCGATCCACTGTTTTTGTAACTATATTTTCACGACTCGTGTCACCTTTGAAGGCCATAAAAGAAAAAAGACTAAGATGCTAGTTTTGCATAATTTCCCGTGCATAAAGTGCCCAAAACATTTCCAAAAAATTTTCATTAAACATTTGTTTAAGTTTGGAATCACAAGTAAGCTCAATTGATTGATTTTAGTAGACATTTTAACTATCATTATATCTACTGTAAAATATGATTCTTCAATTCATTCATAACTTATTCGAATCCATAATTTATAATTTTATAATAGACTTATTTTTTTTTAAACAAAAAAGACTTGTCATGACCCATTTTTATAGATTACGGGACCCAAGATTTGATAGAGACCTAAAGTTTTTTTCTTTCATGGCTTACAAAGGTGACACGAGTCGTAAAAATATTGTTACAAAAACAGTGGATTGCGAGGCAAAAAGGTTAAACACTACTAGTCTAAACAATAAATAGGATGAAAAATATTTTTATATTATAAAATGTAGAATTCATTAGGTTTATCTTTGACAACAACTTAGATACATTCCTAATTTTAATAAAAATTGATTTGGGCATTTATTTGTAAATATCTGCAAACTAGTGTTCACAATTCACATAGGTATGCGTCTATATATCACTGATAATTATTAATCTTTTATTTCTTACCGAAAAATGTAGGTAGGTATTATTTCTATCAATAAAAATTTCGAAAAATAAAATATAAATCCATATTCATTTACATGTTACATAGGCACATATAGTTAAATATGTTATATTTGAAAATTTGGAAATTTGGAGTAGAAAATTCCTTAACTAAGATGAAATGTTGTATTGAAAAACTAGGAATTGTTTAAGGGGGGGGTGTGG
>NW_021766981.1:0-1551 GCF_005508785.2 Acyrthosiphon pisum
GGCTTAATATTCAATGACTAAAAGTGTACAAGTGACTAAAATATTACATGACTTAATTAGAATACGGTATTATTGTATATTTTACAATGTGTCCAACATAATTAATCGTAATTATTATAATAGATAATAAATTGTAAGCATAATTATCTTGAATTCTTGAAATGCCGAGTGCTGATATTGCCGTATTGCCTTTCTACTACCTAATTAACTTAGATACCTACTCTACTCGTCTGAAATTTTGTTTTTATAAAAAGAAATAATTAATATATTTCTTATAATTATTTTTTAATACTGGCGTACATTGTTAAAAAAACTTTGAGTGACCCGTTGTATACAACGACTTACACTGGGCTGACTTATGGGAATTAAACAGTCGTGCCCAATACCTCGTTGATAAGAGCTGGAAGGCAAAAACTGAATTGTAGTTAGAACCTTTATTATAAAATAATTAATATTTATTATATTTTACTATTTTGTCATTTGGCATCACACAAATATGTATTTTCCAATGTTAAAAATGTGCTTATGTAAAAAATCAGAACACTCGCTTAATTTTGGTTTAAGATTGAAAATTCACATTATAAAACTGAAAAAAGTCAACCTTTTTGCATAATATTTCGTAAATAAGTTATAGTGACTGTAAATTATTTAAAAAATTTAATTTTGATGTAGGTATGATATTATATTGGACTATATTATATATAACGAATATCCTAGTAGGTTAATAAATAAAACCGCTAATAAAGTTCACTCAAAAATGTTGTTTTATCGATGTCTTCTTTAAAGGATGACTCGACCTCTTAGTTGTATTACTATACCAATTGTTTTTGGTCAAAATTTATTTACGTTTAAAAAATAGTAATATGTTATATATAGGTAGGTAATTACTTATATTTCTACACTTAAACTATTTTTTCGAGATTTAGTTAAAACAGGCCGCAAATTTTCTATAATATCAAAAATCACATTCTTAGATAAGCGATATAATTTTTTGAAATTAAAATCGCTCAAATCAATTGGATTATAACTGTCACGCAAAATTATTTTCTGTAAAGTAAATCGTTGATGAGCCATTTGATTTACATATTCCTCAGCAATTAAAATGTGACCTAATAATGCCATAACCAATTTAAACGCAAAATGGAAAAAAATTAATAAAGTAAAGCTTAACAAATGAAGAAAAAAAGTGTTAACTATATCAAATATGCAATGACAATCAAAATGAGAAAATATTTAACAAATAAACATATGATTTACAATTTTAGTCGACTAAATCACAATTGGCGCCCTCCAATAGGGGCCAAATTATTAGTGACTTTTAGTCGCCTTTTTCAGTCGGGCTAAAATAAAATTTTTAGTCATAGATTCATAGAGAATCGCTAATTGTTCGGCATGACTAAATGTTTGACTGAATGATAAGTTTTAGTCACTGTAGTGACTAAATCGTATTTCTAAAACTTTAGAGAATCGCCCTGCTGGTACAACAACTATACAGTATACATATCTGCATGACTAAATAAAAAACATAGAGCAATGCTCCTCCCCAAATGA
>NW_021766982.1:0-777 GCF_005508785.2 Acyrthosiphon pisum
ATTTTGATTTATTTTGAGCTCTTTACGGACATTTTCTTTTTCCATTTTTTTTTAGTTTTTTTTCTAAAAATATCAATAAAATTTTATTTGTTGGATAAAAAAGCTTGAAAATTTAATAGAAGGCTCCTAGTATATTGTTTCAAAGGCAGATGAAAAATATTAAAAATCGTTAGTCACAGTTTTTTTTTATAAGCATTTAAAGTTCAAAAAATGACAAAATATGGAAAAATCACGAAAATTTGCAAATTATTTCGAGTTAGAAATTCATAAAAATTTTTCTTTTTAAATCTAAGATATGAAAATGTAATACAAGATTCCTTATAAGATTATCTACCTTTATCAAACAAAAAATATCTATAAGAAAGTCAAATTAAATTTTTATGATCGTTTGAAATTCAAATTTTTACAACATTGGATATTCACTCGATTTCTCATGTAGCGATTTCCTTATTTTGTTCTAATTCAAAAACGAATAACTGCAGATACATGAAATTTTTATTGAATGTTTATATAAGCATTTCCTATACACCATACAATTTTGAAAATATTTTGACTCTTTTTGAGCTGTTTACGGACATTTTCAGTTTTAAATTTTTTTAGTTTATTTTTCTATAAATATCAATAAAGTTTTATCTGTTGGCCCAAAAAGTGTATAAATTTAATACAAAGCTCCTGATATAGTGTTACAATATTAGTTGAAAAATATTAAAAATACATAGGCACAATTTTTTTTTATAAGCATTTAAAGATCGAATTTTGAAAAAATTTAATCAAATT
>NW_021766982.1:3360-4393 GCF_005508785.2 Acyrthosiphon pisum
CTATAAATAGTTACTATTAGTACTTACCTAGTGGACTATGAAATAAATTAAAAAAAAAAAAAAAAGGTGGGTAAGTGGATGTCGCTCTGCTGTACAGTAGGTTAGAAGTGGGTCACTGTATAATGGACAGTATTAAATTTGAATTCAATGATATAATATCACTGTATAAGAAAAACGATTCTGAGCGGAGACGGTATATCGGTCTATGTATTAGACATATATATACTTCTCTATGGTATTAAAAAAAAATTGACCTATAATAGGTACCTATAATAAATTCCAAATTAATCATATCATAATATCTATTAGGTACTTATAACGCATTATACATCAACAACAAACCGTGATACTATCATAGATATATAATAGTATACTTTAGAAGTTTCGAGTATACCCAAGAATAATATTATTCAATCACAACAAAATAACTAAAATAGTTATTCTAGGTTTTTAATATGTAATTTCGTCCAAATTTGTACTTAAAATGATTACAAAAATAAACTGTGTAAATGTATTTTTTAGATTTTTTGGTAACAGAATTAATTACTTACGTGGAATCTTGTTTTAAATTTTCAATTCTTAGATACAAAAATTGAACATTTTATACATTTTTAACTACAAAATAATTATTGAATCTTAAATTTGATAAATTTTTTCAAAATTCGATCTTTAAATGCTTATAAAAAAAAATTGTGCCTATGTATTTTTAATATTTTTCAATTGATATTGTAACAATATATCAGGAGCTTTGTATTAAATTTTTACACTTTTTGGCCCAACAGATAAAACTTTATTGATATTTATAGAAAAAAAAACGAAAAAAATTTAAAACTGAAAATGTCCGTAAACAGCTCAAAAAGAGTCAAAATATTTTCAAAATTGTATGGCGTATAGGAAATGCTAATATAAACATTCACTAAAATTTTCATGTATCTGCAGTTATTCGTTTTTGAATTACAACAAAATAAGGAAATCGCTACATGAGAAATCGAGTGAATATCCAATGTTGTAAAAATTTGAATTCAAACGATCA
>NW_021766983.1:0-1826 GCF_005508785.2 Acyrthosiphon pisum
GCACGTATGAGAGTTGTGGCGTACGGGCCGGCCTCGTTGCCGGGGCGCACGTGACGGTCCAAGTCTCCCTTGAACGGGGCCATGGCCCGCAGATGGTGCCAGGCCAGTAGAGGCCGTCACAGCGTTCCGGGATCGGACCGCGCCTTCGAGTCGGGTTGCTTGAGAGTGCAGCCCGAAGCGGGTGGTAAACTCCATCTAAGGCTAAATACGGCCACGAGACCGATAGTTTACAAGTACCGTGAGGGAAAGTTGAAAAGAACTTTGAAGAGAGAGTTCATAAGAACGTGAAACCGCTCGGTTGTAAACGGACAGAGCTCGCGAATCCCCGCCGGGCGAATTCACGGTCGGTCTAACCGCCGGCCGGATCTTTCGCTCGGTTAGCGGACGTCGCGACCCGTTGGGCGCCGGCCGAATGGCCCGGGTGACGTTCGTCGCGTCGGTCGCGTTTCGGCGTGACCGTTCGCGCCGAGCCCCGGTGCTCATGGTCGGCTCGCCCGACGGCAAGAACCGTCGACGCGGCCCCGTCGCAGGCGGGGTCCCGTCGGTCGGCGACGTGTTTCGAGCTACTTTCCGACCCGTCTTGAAACACGGACCAAGGAGTCTAACGTGTGCGCGAGTCAACGGTGATCTTACGAAAAACCACGTTTGGCGCAATGAAAGTGAACCGTTTACGGTGCGGACGATGGCCTAGCGACCGAACCCACCGGCGTTCAAAGTCGCGCTGGTCCGCAGTCCGGGGGCGTCTCCGCCAAGTCGGCTTCGGCCGGCTGGGGGCGCACCCTTAGCGCACACGTTGGTACCCGAAAGATGGTGAACTATGCCTGGCCAGGATGAAGTCAGGGGAAACCCTGATGGAGGTCCGCAGCGATTCTGACGTGCAAATCGATCGTCTGAGCTGGGTATAGGGGCGAAAGACTAATCGAACCATCTAGTAGCTGGTTCCATCCGAAGTTTCCCTCAGGATAGCTGGCGCCGATGTGTCCCGCCCGTTCGCGGGCGTACGGACGCCGGTGGGACTCCGCGCTGTACGGCGCGGTAACAACACGCTCGTAACACGGAGGATGTCTCATACGGTAAAGCGAATGATTAGAGGACATTGGGGCCGAAACGACCTCAACCTATTCTCAAACTATAAATGAGTGAGATCGCCGGCTTTACCTGGTACACCGCGTGAACCGCGTGCGAAGCCGGCGACGGAACCCTAGGCGCTTAGTGGGCCATTTTTGGTAAGCAGAACTGGCGCTGCGGGATGAACCGAACGCCGAGTTAAGGCGCCGAAATCGACGCGTATTCAGAGACCATGAAAGGCGTTGGTTGCTGATGACAGCAGGACGGTGGCCATGGAAGTCGGAATCCGCTAAGGAGTGTGTAACAACTCACCTGCCGAAGCAACTAGCTCTGAAAATGGATGGCGCTGGAGCGTCGTGCCTATACTCGGGCCGTCGACGGCATAGTGGGGCCAGTCGTCGCTCGCGGCGGCCGGTCCCGGCAAGCCTCGACGAGTAGGATGGCGCGGCGGTGTGCGTCGAAGGGCAGGTCGCGAGACCGCCTGGAGCCGCCGTCGGTGCAGATCTTGGTGGTAGTAGCAAATACTCGAGAGGGGCCCTCGGGGGCTGCCGTGGAGAAGGTTTCTTGTGAACAGCCGTTGTCCAAGAGTCAGTCGATCCTAAGCCCGGGGAGAGATCCTCGTACCACGGGCGAAGGCGTTTTCGAATCGCCCTTGGGGCGAGAGGGAATCCGGTTCGTATTCCGGAACCCGACGCGGAACCGCTCCCTAGTGTTCGGGGCTCTTTTTGTCTCGTCTGGGTAACCAGAATGAACTCGAA
>NW_021766983.1:3518-5196 GCF_005508785.2 Acyrthosiphon pisum
TAAGGGAAACGTGAGCTTGGGTTTAGACCGTCGTGAGACAGGTTTAGTTTTACCCTACTGATGCAAGGTCGCACGCGATCGAAACCGCCTTTACGGCGGCAGTCGTTACGATAGTAATCCTGCCCAGTACGAGAGGAACGGCAGGTTCGGACATTTGGTTCGGCACTCGCCCGAGCGGGCGTTGGTGCGAGGCTACCATCCGTTGGATTACGCCTGAACGCCTCTAAGGCCGTATCCACTCTGGAGAAAACAGCCGGGCCGGCTTTCGGGCCGGTCTCGGGAAAACGATCGTCCGTACGGCGGAGGAGAACCCAGTATACATCGGGAAGGCGTCAAAGCACGGACCTTCGGGTCCACGACGAGCCGGATTCTCGGCCGCGCGGGCTCTCGGGCCCGCTGGCCGTGCATCAACGGTGAACGCGGTGATCCCGCGGCAAACGGTGTGGGTTTTCGGAATCGTCTGCAGACGACTTAAGTACCGGGCTGGGTGTTGTACTCGGCAGAGCAGTTACCACGCTGCGATCTGTTAAGACTGCCCTTTGCCTCGGGGGTTCGTCTTGTCGGTTGGACAGGACCCCCAGTGACCGATGCGTGAACGGATCGGCCCACCGGTCGCGTTCCGCGCGGCGGGCGCCTTTTTTTTTCAATTCCTAATCGCCGTACCACTACGCACCGACATAGGATTAATTTGAGACGATTTTTTTTAACGCGTCCTCCGGGCGTGGTTTTTTTTTCAACTCCGCATCGCCGTGCCACTACGCACGGTGATGGTAATTTTTTTTTAAAATTCGGCTGCCGTGCCACTACGCACGGTGATGGTAATTTTTTTTAAAATTCGGCTGCCGTGCCACTACGCACGGTGATGGTAATTTTTTTTTAAAATTCGGCTGCCGTGCCACTACGCACGGTGATGGTAATTTTTTTTTAAAATTCGGCTGCCGTGCCACTACGCACGGTGATGGTAATTTTTTTTTTAAAATTCGGCTGCCGTACCACTACGCACGGTGATTGTCATTTTTTTTTAAAATTCGGCTACCGTGCCACTAACTACCCTTGGCATTGGTTTCGCTAGATAATTTGAGTCGTCTCGATCGTTTGCCCTTGGCATTGGTTTCGCTAGATAATTTCAGTCGAATCGATCGTTTGTCCTTGGCATTGGTTTCGCTAGATAATTTGAGTCGTCTTGATCGTTTGCGCTTGGCTGAGGTTTCGCTAGATAATTTGAGTCGTCTCGATCGTTTGCCCTTGGCATTGGTTTCGCTAGATAATTTCAGTCGTATCGATCGTTTGCGCTTGGCTGAGGTTTCGCTAGATAATTTCAGTCGTCTCGATCGTTTGCCCTTGGCATTGGTTTCGCTAGATAATTTCAGTCGAATCGATCGTTTGTCCTTGGCATTGGTTTCGCTAGATAATTTGAGTCGTCTCGATCGTTTGCGCTTGGCTGAGGTTTCGCTAGATAATTTGAGTCGTCTCGATCGTTTGCCCTTGGCATTGGTTTCGCTAGATAATTTCAGTCGAATCGATCGTTTGTCCTTGGCATTGGTTTCGCTAGATAATTTGAGTCGTCTCGATCGTTTGCGCTTGGCTAAGGTTTCGCTAGATAATTTGAGTCGTCTCGATCGTTTGCCCTTGGCAATTGGGTTCGCTAGATAATTTCAGTCGTATCGATCGTTTGCGC
>NW_021766983.1:5246-6274 GCF_005508785.2 Acyrthosiphon pisum
CCAGGATGAAGTCAGGGGAAACCCTGATGGAGGTCCGCAGCGATTCTGACGTGCAAATCGATCGTCTGAGCTGGGTATAGGGGCGAAAGACTAATCGAACCATCTAGTAGCTGGTTCCATCCGAAGTTTCCCTCAGGATAGCTGGCGCCGATGTGTCCCGCCCGTTCGCGGGCGTACGGACGCCGGTGGGACTCCGCGCTGTACGGCGCGGTAACAACACGCTCGTAACACGGAGGATGTCTCATACGGTAAAGCGAATGATTAGAGGACATTGGGGCCGAAACGACCTCAACCTATTCTCAAACTATAAATGAGTGAGATCGCCGGCTTTACCTGGTACACCGCGTGAACCGCGTGCGAAGCCGGCGACGGAACCCTAGGCGCTTAGTGGGCCATTTTTGGTAAGCAGAACTGGCGCTGCGGGATGAACCGAACGCCGAGTTAAGGCGCCGAAATCGACGCGTATTCAGAGACCATGAAAGGCGTTGGTTGCTGATGACAGCAGGACGGTGGCCATGGAAGTCGGAATCCGCTAAGGAGTGTGTAACAACTCACCTGCCGAAGCAACTAGCTCTGAAAATGGATGGCGCTGGAGCGTCGTGCCTATACTCGGCCGTCGACGGCATAGTGGGGCCAGTCGTCGCTCGCGGCGGCCGGTCCCGGCAAGCCTCGACGAGTAGGATGGCGCGGCGGTGTGCGTCGAAGGGCAGGTCGCGAGACCGCCTGGAGCCGCCGTCGGTGCAGATCTTGGTGGTAGTAGCAAATACTCGAGAGGGGCCCTCGGGGGCTGCCGTGGAGAAAGGGTTTCTTGTGAACAGCCGTTGTCCAAGAGTCAGTCGATCCTAAGCCCGGGGAGAGATCCTCGTACCACGGGCGAAGGCGTTTTCGAATCGCCCTTGGGGCGAGAGGGAATCCGGGTTCGTATTCCGGAACCCGACGCGGAACCGCTCCCTAGTGTTCGGGGCTCTTTTGTCTCGTCTGGGTAACCAGAATGAACTCGAAGAGCCGCCGGGGGATCTGGGTAGAGT
>NW_021766983.1:8669-9462 GCF_005508785.2 Acyrthosiphon pisum
TCGCCCGAGCGGGCGATGGTGCGAGGGCTACCCATCCGTTGGATTACGCCTGAACGCCTCTAAGGCCGTATCCCACTCTGGAGAAAACAGCCGGCCGGGCTTCGGGCCGGTCTCGGGAAAACGATCGTCCGTACGGCGGAGGAGAACCCAGTATACATCGGGAAGGCGTCAAAGCACGGACCTTCGGGTCCACGACGAGCCGGATTCTCGGCCGCGCGGGGCTCTCGGGCCCGCTGGCCGTGCATCAACGGTGAAACGCGGTGATCCCGCGGCAAACGGTGTGGGTTTTCGGAATCGTCTGCAGACGACTTAAGTACCGGGCTGGGTGTTGTACTCGGCAGAGCAGTTACCACGCTGCGATCTGTTAAGACTGCCCTTTGCCTCGGGGGTTCGTCTTGTCGGTTGGACAGGACCCCCAGTGACCGATGCGTGAACGGATCGGCCCACCGGTCGCGTTCCGCGCGGCGGGCGCCTTTTTTTTTCAATTCCTAATCGCCGTACCACTACGCACCGACATAGGATTAATTTGAGACGATTTTTTTTAACGCGTCCTCCGGGCGTGGTTTTTTTTTCAACTCCGCATCGCCGTGCCACTACGCACGGTGATGGTAATTTTTTTTTAAAATTCGGCTGCCGTGCCACTACGCACGGTGATGGTAATTTTTTTTTAAAATTCGGCTGCCGTGCCACTACGCACGGTGATGGTAATTTTTTTTTTAAAATTCGGCTGCCGTACCACTACGCACGGTGATTGTCATTTTTTTTTAAAATTCGGCTACCGTGCCACTAACTA
>NW_021766984.1:0-1218 GCF_005508785.2 Acyrthosiphon pisum
AAATTCATACTATAATTCATAACCTTAGAATAAATTAGATAAAAGATGATAAATTATTATTTGTCTTACTGTTTTTACGTTTTTAATTTTTTAATTATTTTTTTTTTCTACCGATTTGTCAGCTCCTCTTTTAGGAGCTGTTTTAACCTGCTTTGAAGTCGAAGGCTTCATTTTCAAGTCGGTAAAATCTGATCCTTCGAATTCGTTCTATAAAACATAAACTTATATTATTAAATTTGATATATTAATATATTGTTTTTTTCATAAATGTATGAATGGTTTACAACCGATCCCTAAAAACAATATTGAGTACCGTTACAGTCATACTATAATTATTATGTTTAAAATAAATACATACGTGTGATGTTACAATCAACCACGAATTATAACCATAGCGTTGAGTAGTTTTACGACTGACCTCCAATTCGCTTAAGTTATTTAAGTAATTTATTTACTAACCACTGATCCAGAATCGTCTATCGAAGTTCTGTACGACATCGTTGAATTGAATGTTAAATTGTTGAAGACGGCGAATAAGTTCCAGTTGCTGGATGTTGACTGTGATATTGCTGTCGATACGCTAGCCTTACATACTGTAATGTTTCCACTTCTATAGTAACTTAGAAATGTAGAATATCCATAACAATGTTTATTAAACCAGCCAACGCCCTTAATTTGACCTCTTTATAATATCAGTTTTATTCCGCCAACGGCTTTAATATAACCTTCTATTAATACTAGTTTTTATTCGGACAACGCCCAAAATTTGACCTAGCTATTTTTAAATGGTTATTTCAGGTAACGGTCAACACCAATACATACATTATATATTATAAGTACGATTACTGCAAAATACTAAGTTGTTTTTAAATTATTTTTACATTAGAAGGTTACACGGTTTCTTTGAATAGAATGTAAGTTTTAAACGTCAACTAGGAAAGTAGGAGGTGATTATCGACTATATAACACAGCGTTTGTCAGTCAAACGATATCAGTTCAGCTTGTGTTCTCCACCAGCAGCAACAGGCGACAGACATTCACCGTAAACATCATCAGCATAATCAAAAAAAATACTTCAATCCTTCAAAGTTGACCAGTCAAGCACCAGCATCATCAACAGACATTCGTCACTCAAAATTGGAAAATACTTTAACCGTACAGCTATCTATGTAAGTACTTATCTATTCCATTATTTATATATTTTTTTTAAAAAGAACC
>NW_021766985.1:0-816 GCF_005508785.2 Acyrthosiphon pisum
AATATATTCAATATAAATTAATGTATTTAGTTTTTAAACCATTTAACATTTTTGCCTTTGAATATGAAATTAGTTTTTCTATTACGTGCTTAATATTTAAACAACTGTGATGTATTGAAGTGCTGTTTATTTATTTAAAAAAAAATGTTACTTTAAAAATATATCAATTTTATGTTATGTATCCATATTAAATGTTGATTATTTTTAAACTGTGGTATTTATTTATTGCTAATACCTTGTTATGACTAAAATATTAAACTACCACCTGTTTAATATTGTTTATATATTTATTGATAAGTAATAATTGTCTATCTTTAATGATTATCATATTATGAATGATGTATTATTAAATAAAGAAAATGATATTTGATATCCATTGAAGCAATATAATTTTAAATAAATAACTTTTAATAATAACGATAGACAAAATATTTGAAATACATTAAAATCTTATGCAATTGTAGAGCTTGATAATATTTTAGCAAACGTTTAATTCAAAACGTATTCAATTACAGGTAAGTTAATATTATAATTGTACAATCTACCTACAAATAATTATTTAGTTAAAATTATATTTGATTATACATTAGACCTACTCCAGGTCATATAATTTTAGATTCTGAGTGGAACGATGAATGTATTGATTTTACAATGATGTGTGTTTTTTTTTAATTTTTTAAATTTTTTTTTTTTGTGTCTGTGTACACGATAAGTAGTCGAAATAATGCTCTTAGTATATTTTTTCAAAGCAGATGAAAAATATTAAAAATCGTTAGTCACAGTTTTTTTTTATAGGCATTTAAAGTTCAAAAATGA
>NW_021766986.1:0-3694 GCF_005508785.2 Acyrthosiphon pisum
GAACACGAAATCAGAGGACCAAGGGATTAAAGATAATAGTGATTAATATAAATTTTTTAGTAATTTAATAATATAAATTGTAAAATATTAATGCAGTGAAACTTTCCATATTACAGAGTCTGATGGTCAACATAAATACAATTTGTATTATAAAGAATTCAATTAAATATATAATTAAATGAATTTAGTTCTTATTTTTTTATAAAAAATAAAATAAACAAAATAATTATGCATATTATCAAAACACATATAACGACCTCCAATCACTCAATTCTTGCGTCGATCTCTGGATCTACACCAGTAGATATTATATAACAATTGTATAAATAAATAATAAAATGTTATCGTTTCAAGTGAGAAAACTAAATAATATAAGAAGCGTGGTTTTTACAGTAATACATCATATTTATAAAGAAAACCATTTTTTTAAATTACTGTTAATACTGAAAGCAAAAAATATTTATATGTTCAAACAGCTATTTCCTTTACAGTACTTATGTATGTATTGAATAATAACTCCTCAAAAGTTCAAAAACCACCAAAACAAATATATTGTCAATATAATATAGAAATAACGAAAATAAAAATTAATAAAAATAAAAATATAAAATATTGTTGTTACGTGGAAGTATACAATGTAATAACGGCGTAAATATTTTATTTTTATCGTTATAGTGTGAAAATTAAATAATATAAAAATGTATAAAAGTTTGAAAATATCAATAAAATAATGTATATATTTTATACCTACAGCCGTAAGTCAGGTGTATGTTAATTAATTCTTTTAAAATTCTGGTTTAAGGGTCAGAATATTGTAATATATTATGATGATAGCATTGCAGAGAGAAAAGCATTTGCAAGCATGTTTTCCAAAATCAACCTTGCTCTTATAGTCTTATGTACATCCCATATTTTACAAGCAGTTTGACGCTGGCTTCGGAACAGTACCTAGTCACCCAAATCCATAACAATGATCGAAAACATTTAATAAATATAATTAGAAATTTATGTATGACACAAATTAGGATGAACGTATGAAAGAAATGAACCTTCTTAAAATGGATAATTGTTCAAAAAAATATATTAATTATTTAAATTATAGAAAAGAAATACGGAATGGTGTTCGTGCTTTCGTTTTAAATTTCCAATTAGAGGGAAGAACACTAATAATATTGCAAAGCATTTAATATGTGTGCCTTTACAGATTTAATGTAAATGCGTTAAAGATCATGGGGAAGCTTTCTGTAAACACCTTTGTACAGACGAAACTTTTTTTGGTGATATGACGTACCTACTCAAATACATTAATTGATTTAAACCAATTGAATAACGAAACAAATCTAAGTTATATCACTAATGTTGTTTTTGAAGAAAACTATGATAATAACAAAATGAAACAATGCTCCCATCAAGATAATATATTTAATATTATATATAAATACACAATATGATTCCGAAACACAACAATTGAAAAATAATTTCAATTCAATTTGCAATTTGGTCACAACTAACAAGCAGGAGGGCGCCCATTTAAAGTCGAAAGGCTATCGGTTTGTGCTATATTTTAGTGGTGGTAAAATTTTATGCCATAGATTACAAAATTATTGTTCAGTAATTTATTATGGTAAATGATTGTTTCACATAATATTTTCAATTATCTTGGGATACACTTAAAGCATAAAAATAATAGCTACTGATGAGGTATTACACATACCGAATTTCTATACGTCATAATAGTTAGCATACGTTCTATACGTCATAAGCATTATTTTTCTTTTGCAGCTAATATTTGCAGATCTTTGATACATTTTTTGAAGTTGTCATTTTCATTAATACTAGACTTTACATTGTCTAGGATCCATTTTACCATGAATCTATGTTGTACCGTGCGTGTCAGGTTAGCTAAACCCACTTGATAATCCAAACGTCTTTTTACCTTAAAATAAATAAAATATTATAGATATTTATACAATACTTTTTTACATTTAAATATAATACCTGGTTGTACGCTCGAATGAGCCGTCCTCGATACGCAGCTTCCAACTGAATAGCTACGTTCTCTCGTTTAGCTCGAATTATTTGGGTTTGTGCTTCAGTTCTCCACACTTCTATTTTTTGATGTTCAACCGTTTTCCTTAAACTGTCGATCTCACCTATTCGGCTGGAATTACAAGACGCTTCATATTCCTAAATCAAATGAGATATTATATTAGTTAGTTATATTAAATTTCAAGAATTTAATAAAAATAATTTCAATCAATACATACTTCAATTTCTCTATCGATGGAGCTCGCCAAAGATGCTCCGAATTTTTTCCAACCAACATAAAATACTCCGATTGTAGCTAACACATATGGGAACTCATGGTCGACTACCCATATTTCCTTACTTAATAGAAAAGTCGTAATACCAGCAGCAAGAACGTATGGACCTAGAGAACAATTTTGTTTTCATGACAATTTTGATAAAATTTACAAAAAAAATAAATATTTTTAAACACATGAAAACGTTTAGTTAATGGTATATTTTAGAATATATTTTATAATAACACAATATTTTAAATTATTTTGGTATTATATATTACTATATATTAGGGATTATTATTAAATTTAGATTCATGATAATCGTATATATTACACAGTCAAAGGATGTGTATAATGTGCCGTATGGCACTAACTATGTTATTCTATAATGTGTACCTAACAATATTATTGACCATGACGCTTATTTGTATCGTCAGGTTTAATTATAATTTGGTCAACTTAAAGTAATAAACTTATTATATATATATTTATTTCTATCAGTGTCATTGAAAATATTATGCTATAAAATATGTGTTAATTAATCGTACCTCGGTTAATAATGCAGACATATATGATTATTTAGAATTATTTTTTAAAAACCTGCACAAATCAACTAAAAACAAATCACAAGAAAATTGTCCACAATTGTAAGACATAAAAGTGTTTGTTTATTATATTTCAGTTACACAAATGATACGTTTTAAGTAGGTAATAATATGACTTTGATTTGATTTTCATGATATTTTAGATTTCGATTGAATCAATGAATATATAATATTGATTTTACAGTGAAGTGTTTATTTTATAATATAGTCATCACTCATCACTCATTACCTATTGAGCAGTTAAAATGCTTCAATCATCAACTTCAATATATTATCTGATTTGAAAGCAAATCTGGTTATCTAGACATCTAGTACTATTTTTTTTTAAAGTGAAAGGGGTTTGAGGTCAAAAGAAAAAAACCTTACTACTTTTCTTAGCAATTGAGAAAAACAAAAAATTGTTTTATTTCATAATATGCTACTATTTTTAATAATTGTAATTAATATATTATTATAACTAAAACATTTTTTCTACAATATCAAGATAAAAGGACAGTTTCTTCTCAAAAATATTGTTTTCTTATATTATGTGTTAACAGAGGACTTCACACCCATTACCCGCATTGCGTTATCTTTGTATCACTTAGCTTATTTGTGTTCAGCAGATCCAACTGTATATTTTTAGCATTTAAATAAATTAGTGTGAATTGTTAATTGATCTAATAAGTACCTGTTAACTAACTTAAAGTTAATATATTATTATTATAATGTTTGTACGGTGGATTTTCAAAATATTTTAGCTTTAAATAAGTTATGAGTATGCAAAATACTATAGGGCAAAATGTA